>NW_008793959.1:230232-257823 GCF_000699145.1 Aptenodytes forsteri
CCCGGCACCCCTTGGCATGCCCCAGCATCACCTGGCATCCCTTGGCATCCCTCAGCATCCCTTGAAATGGCCTCAGCATCCCTCCAGCATCCCCCGGCATCCCTTGGCATCCCCCCGACATCACCTTGGCATCCCTTGGCATCTCCCCACCATCCCCCGGCATCCCCCCCCAGCATCCCCCATGGCAGGTTTAAACAACATGCTGCGCATCCCTGGGCAGCACCAGATGAGCCGGAGCAGGAGCCTGCCCGCAGCCCCCGGGGAGGGCAGCAGGGGCTGGTCCCAGCCGGGGGACCTCGCTGCCTGGCTGCTCTGCGCTGCCCAAGCTCTGCAGACCCCGGGGGAAAAGGTGGGGTGATGCTCATCCCCGTACCATCAACCCGGCTGCCTGCCCAGGGCCTGCACGGCGCTGAGCCCCAAAAGGGCTGCTCTGCCCACGCTGGCATCGTTCCCGGTCTGAAGGACACTTGATTGATTTAACTTCTCTGTAGCTTCTTGGTGTGGAATAAAAAAATCTAAGGCACTGATCCCTGTGACGACGTGAAAACTGCTTAGGAAAAGCCCCGGCGACACTCTCTGAAGGCACACGCAGACTCCCCGTCCCACTCTCCCCATCCTGCATCTGGATTCGACCCTTGGAGATGTGCTCGGAGGGTAGTGCTGCCCGCAGAGGCGGCCCCGCACCGGCAGGGCTGTGCGAGTGGCCGCTCTCTCCCACGACAGCAGCCAGGCTCGGGCAGCAGAGCATTTGGGCAGCCCCTGCAGCAGGCTGCGAGCTCCGCTTTGAAACCCCGTTACCCCCAGACCTTTTCCATATGTCCATGTTTCACTGTGCTAAAACGGGATCAGGAAACCTACGCTCGCTGTTGGAACCTGCAAAGCATCTGCTCCGTCGCAGCCCCACTGTTGGACCCTGCAAAGCATCTGCTCCGTCGCAGCCCCGCGGCCCTCGGCCTCAGCCTTCCCGTCTGCAAAATGGGGCTAGAAAGGTGCTCCCGGGTGTTTTACAGCCTCTTTTAGGACCAACGGGATTTTCCGGTAGTCAGCAGTTCCCATGAACTTCTAGGCACACTGTCGATCATCCCCCAAAATAAGACGAAGGGTTGCTGCAGCTGCTATTTCGGTCAGTCCAAACAAGCCCCTGAAATAGCAATTCTGCTGCCGGCTCCAGGGCAATGCTCAGTGCAGGCAGGGCGCGCTGCCCGCCAGGCGCACAGAGGGCTGCCGATGCACACCGGGCACACGGGCGTTCACAGAGCACCATTCCTAAAATAAAATTATCAAGCCCCAGCCGTGCTCCTTCCAGATCTCTGAAAACCCAGGGGAAAAAAAACAATCAATGCTCACCTAATGGAAAAAGCCAAGAAATTTAGCACTAATGGAGAGCAAAAGCTGCCCTGGGTGGACTGTGCTGGGGGTAGCACTTGTTTGCTCCGATCCCGGCGTTTGGGCAGCTGCCTGCGCTGCCTCTCTCGCAAGCTCCTCAAGCCAGGCAGCTCCCAGGGATGTTTCACTGGGGGTCTAACGCACAGGGCTTACAAAATCAGGCCGTTCCTGGGTAAATCCATAACAACCCCCCTGGAGCTGTTTGGGGAAGAGTGAGGATGCTCTCAGTTAATATTAAGCACCGAGGAGCGATGATGGGCATCTTAAGCAACTGAACCCCCCCCCCCCCCCCCCCGAGACTGCCAGGAGGTGGCAAAGCAAGAGTAATATCGGTGGGAACAGCATCGCTCACAGGAGCCCCGAGCTTGAGCTCAAATCCAGCCTGATTTTGTGCCCCTGCTTTCCCCGGCCCTACAACACAGCTCCTTCCCCTGCCTGCACCTGCTGCCGAGTTGCACCGGGCTGCCCCGGGAGGTGAAGCCCCAGCCCAGTGTCTCCCAGTCCAGGGGAGTTTGCAGCAGCCCAGGGATGAGGTTTGGATCTGTCAATCCCTGTGCTTGGGCAGGTCACGCAGGGACCCCCCTGCTGCAGGAAGGCAAGGACCGATGGGGAACATCCCTGTTTTGGGGCTGCCGGGTGGCCGGCGGGGGGTCTGGGCTGCTGGTGGGGGGTCTTTGTGCTGGGGAGCCCTGGGACCGGCAGTGAGGAGGATGCTCCAGAGCTCCCACATGCATCTGCCACTAAATTTAGCCGTTGTCACTCAAGGGCTGACATTGGGTACCGCAGGCTCACTGTGATGGAGGGGAAGGTGGCCGAGCTCCCCAGCCGAGCTGGGACACACCAGGAGCAATCCAAGCAGCAGCTCCAGCTCCGCTCAGCCGCTCCTGAGCACCTCCATCCAGGGGGATGGGGGTGAGGGACCGGGGCTCCCGCTGCAGCAACCCAAAGCCTCTGACGGTGCCCCAGCGTGGGGTCTTCCCCTGGGACTGTGCCCACAGGAGCAGGGTGAGAGGCTGCACCCAGGGGTGCCTTTCCTCCCTGTGCTGCTGTGATGCTTTTGGTGCATCACAGGGCACAACCTGTCTTAGGATCCAGGAACGTTTTGCAGCCAGGGAGCTCCTGGCATCTCCCCTGGCATCAGCTGGTGCAGGCTCGGTGCTTCCTCTCTCCATTTTTCCACTCTTAATTGCACCGTTACTGTGGGATGGCAAAAGGGGACATTTTATGGGGTGTCTGGGGGTGGATACATGGCATTTTGGCTCCTTTGAAGAGGGACGGAGAGCTGCACAGTTCAGAGCTGTGGTTCCCACCACGTGATGTTTTGAGACATTGCTGGAGAGATGGTTTACAACCTTCCACTGGAGCAGGAAGGGTAAAACTCATGGACGCAACACTGGGAAAAACCCTGTAGGACACAGTAATGGTGCCCACCTTCTCCTGGCCCAAAGGCAGCTTCAAAACATCGTGTCAGGGTAGATTCTTCTTGTCTTCACCAATGCAGTGGTGCCAATAAGGTCAATCTGACCACCCCAGCTTGCTTCTGGCTTTAACCCTCTTGCCTCATACACACGGTGACCGAGCTGCCCCTCCCGTCCATACCCCCACCACCTCGGCGCCGTTGAAGATTGCAAGATTAGATAGCATCGGCCCAGATGGGTCAAAGCAAATTAGCATCAAAGCAACCCATTTTAGTGGAAAACCATATGATAATTAACAGCCCTGACGTGAACCGGGCGCTGGCCCAGTTGCCCCTACCCGCAGGTCCAGCGCAGGCTCCTCCTGACCTACATCCATCCTTCCGTGACCCGACCTGCTCCCAAAACATGTCACAAGCAAATGTCACATTCCACCGTGCCTCTTCTCGGGCTTTGGTGGGCGCCGTGCTTGGGCTACCTGGTGTGAACGTACCAGAAGCAATAGCCCCTACTGTGTTGACGACAGCCCTGTGAGCACCAAGGATGCTCTCTCCCAGCAGTGATGAAGCTAATGGCCTTTCCGCAGGCTGATAAGTTCCCCTGCGAAAAGGCTTTAATCATATTTCCCTGTTTTCTGTTCCAGGAGGCAGAGATAACGAAGGGCGTGATGGAAGCAGTGCCTGTGCAATCCCCGCAGCAGGAAAACAGGAGGAAAGGGAGGCGGGGGGCAGGGGAAGTGGCTGGAGAGCTCGCAGTGAGGTCCCATCCCTTGTCATTTGGTTAGCGGGCACCCGCCTGCCGTGTGAAAGGGCTTTAATCATATTTCCCTGTTTTCTGTTCCAGGAGGCAGAGATAACGAAGGGCGTGATGGAAGCAGTGCCTGTGCAATCCCCGCAGCAGGAAAACAGGAGGAAAGGGAGGCGGGGGGCAGGGGAAGTGGCTGGAGAGCTCGCAGTGAGGTCCCATCCCTTGTCATTTGGTTAGCGGGCACCCGCCTGCCGTGGGCGAGCCTGGCCGAACCTGGCTGGCACCCCCCGTCCTGCGACTGTCACCAAATCCCTGTGGCCGAGCTGCTGCTGGAGCACAAGCCTTCATCCTCCGCAGGACACTGTTCCCCAAAAACCGAGAGGCACTGGACTCTCCACTCTCTGCTTTATTCCCGTGCAAGTGTAAATAATCGTTCGGGCACTAAGAAGCAAGAAAGGAGCACATTCCCAAGCAGCAGGGCTTTGCTGCAATGCCGACTGTGCCGCAGCCCTCTCCTCCCCACGCCCGCTCGAATTTGGCCGCTGCCGCCTGGCACGCTGCCGTGCCCCCGAAGCCACTCACCCAGGGAAGGGCAGCTCTGCTCCACCTGCCATCTGCTTACCTGGCTCAGCAGCGCCCGTCCCGCCGCGTCGCATATGGCACCGGAGCTGCCCCTTTTTGGATGGGTAACGAGTGATGCTGCTGCTTGGGGCCGTGCCGGTGGCTCCCGCAGAGGGTCCGGCTCCCGGCTCCCTCCTGCTTCTGCTCTGCAGGGATCCCTCCCTGCCTCGCCTGCGGCCAGCGGGGTCACAGATGCCAGGGGTTAAATCCCCTGGGAGAGGGGACCTGGCCGACCTGGCACAGGAGGTGCAGACATGGCCAGAGCCCCTTGTCCCCAACCCAAAGCCCTGTGGCTTGGTCGTACAGGTGTGCAAGGCACACCGAGCCCCACTCTGCCCTCCCCAGCCGGAGGGAAGGGGCAGGGAGCCCTGAGCCCAAATCCCAGGACCTGTTACCTATTACAGAAATGCAGAGGATGGAAAGCCGCCAGCAGAGGTGCTCCCTGTCCCCGGGGAGCATGCCGTCCCGTCTGCAGGGACACGGTGCCGGCGCCAGGTCACTCAGCCCAGCTCCCGGGGTGCATCTCTCCCAGGCGTGCTTGGGAGGGTGTAAGCATCACGCTCAGCCGCGTCGAGTGCAAGTGCTATTTTTTCCCTTTCTTGGAATTAACATATTTTAATGAGGTTCATAGATGTGGTAAATACACACACGCACAGAGCAAAGGAACGGCGTGCCCTGGATAAGGACGTGGCATGTTTGCAAGGTGGCAGAGGAGAAGGGGGGGATTTTTTCTCCTCTCCGTAATTATTGCAGGAACAGCGAACAGCAGGACGGGCAGGTTTCAGGGCAGTGCAGCTGTTCTAAGAAATCCCATGTATTTTACATCCTCTAAATGATTTTCATAACAACTCGCTAACGTCCCCGCTGGGATGCCCATCTCACTAACAGGGAAAATGGGAGCACGGCAAGGCTCAGCTAATTTTCCATGTGCACAGCGCAAGATTTGCCCTCTCCAAACATCATTTAAAAATAGAGCCATGTTTACCGAGAACTGGGAGCGGGACCAGTTGCACTGGTCCCATTAGGAGCAAGGGTTCAGGGAGAGCAGCGGGCTCCTTTTCTGGGGTGATTCAGAGCACAGAATTGCACCCTTTCTCCATAATCCAGACCCACTACAAGCAGCACAAACCAATCCCCCCTGCCGCAGCCAGCCTTGCTCTCCAGGGAATTACAGGGAGGGATTAATGCTGTGTAATTAAGCAAGCGGAGGCGGTATGGGAAGCGCCTGGTGCGGCTGTAAATCCGCCACAGCCACCCCTTGCTCCCCGTGCCCAGCCGTGGCCGACACACATCGGACAGGCGGCACGAGGAAGCCGGGGGAAGATTAAAAATTAAAACGTTATAGGACAGTAATTGCATTTTTCGGTTCAATCACAAACATGGCGCTTGAGATCGTTTCTCACGGTGGTGATGAATTTCCACCCGTTGGTGATTCATCAGGCTTATTTGATTTACAGTGCGGCGGCAGGGGTCTACATGCACCTGCAGACCAGAACCACGCTCTATCAGTGCGTGTCTCCGGCCAAGTATTAATAGATATTTGTGCTGTCTTCACGCCTGGCTCTCGCGGGCTGAGTGACCTTCAGGGCATGCCCGCCTTTGATGTGCACCGCTTTGGAGCAGGATTGATCCTGCAGGCACTTCAAACACAGTCTACTTTTGTTTGCCTTCTGTGCAAACTCTGCTTAACGGGCAAAATGTCTGTCTCTCTTTTTTTTTTCTGACCGCTGAAGGAATCAAAATGAAGGCTGGCAGTCCCTGATTAACCACCACCCTTTCCGTGGCTGTTCCCAACGCTGGGATCGTGCCCTGCTCTCCTTTGCCACCGCTGTACAGCTCACCCGCTGTTGCTGCTCTATTAAAGCTAAACCCATGGTAGACTAGAAGCAAGCTGATGATGACATTTATTGAATGCAAATGGGAACTGCTTCATCTTCCTGCTTGAATTATGTCTTCCTACTTGGCAAGATGGGATGCAGGAGCACCTGCCTGCCTCTCCCATGGACTTGCAGCGTGACCCGTCCCCGGCACCCCACAGGGCTCCCAGAGCCTTCTGAGATGTTTCACAGACATTAGGACCAGAAGAAACACGCTGGCACTAGAGAAAGCCTCGTCCTCCTCGTGGGATGAGCAAGCCGTGGAAAACCAGACCAAGCCACCTGCTTGGTTTAACTGTGACGTGCAGATGGATGAAGGAAGGGCCCGATGCTCCTCCAGTGTTGAACCCTCAAAGGGTGCAGGGTTGGGCCCGCAGGTGTCTTAAAGCCCAAAGCCCTGCTCAGTGCCCATGCTGGCAGGCCGATCACCGGGAGCTAAGACCACAACGTGCTGATGCTATCCATCTCCAACGAGCATCCACCACGGCGGGCGGCTCAGCCCAGGACCTCAGCTGAGACATGCAGGTGAGTAGTAACAGCACGAGGACGGCGAGCGGGCGAAGGGTTCCTGCTCCACCGCTTTGCCTGCCTCACGCTGGAGAAAGCCCTGGGACCAAACAAAACACATTTTTATTACTGAGACAAATCAAACCGTACCTCTCCTACACACCAGAGCAGGTCTGGGTTGTAAAACTGGATTTTCTTGGGGAATCCCATAGCAAACCCCAGAAATGACCCCCCAGGAGTGTGAAAGGGGCTCTAACATCACGCTGCTGTGGAACTACACCCCAGCAAGAGGAGATGACAGCGATGACAGATGACACTCGCCCTATAATTACGGCCAGACTCCGATGCAGCGAGTACTGCTGCATTATTAAGAGCAACCAGAAATACTCCCAGCTTAGTCATTAGCTGGCCTGGGCTACACAGCGAGCGGACCGCTGGGGCTGTCTCACCCCTCTGCTTGCAGATGGGAAAAGAGGAGAGACTAAAATGTTTTGCAGCTATTTTTACACGTCCTTCGTTCTGTGCAGCTGAGGCCCCGGGGTGAGCAGAACACCTCCAGAGCGCCCCGGCTTTGGGCTGCTGACGGGGGGAAAATTGCATTAGGATAATATTAATTGCCTTGGTGTAAGTGTAACAGATTACTCTAAGCCAGCAGAGCTGAAGCAAAGCACGAGATCAGAGGAACCCACGGGAGTAGCTTTGCTTCATACCCAAGGTGGGATCTGGGCATCAGCCTTGAAAACTGGCTTCAACGTGAAGGGTGCGAGGAGGAAGGCATGGAGGTAGGGTGGGCTCCGCAAAGCCCAGGCTGAAACCTCGGATGGTGTAACAGCTACCTGGCGGTGCTGCCACAAAGGCTGTGTTTGAAAGCCTGTGGACCAGAAGTCCCCAGAAATGCTGTCTGACATCTTCATTAACGACGTGGACGACGGGGCAGGGTGCACCCTCAGCAAGTTGGCAGGTGACGCCAAAGTGGGAGGAGTGGCTGATGCACCAGAGGGTCGTGCTGCCATCCAGAGGGACCGGGACAGGCTGGAGAAATGGGCCGAGGGAGACCTGGTGAAGTTCGGCGAGGGGAAGGGCCGAGTCCTGCCCCTGGGGAGGAGCAGCCCCAGGCAGCAGGACACGCTGGGGCCACCCAGCTGGAAAGCAGCTTGGCAGAGATGGCCCCGGGGGTCCTGACAGAGACTGAGCTGACCACGGGCCAGCAACGCGCTCTCAGAGCGAATGCGGCCACCAGCCTCCTGTGCTGCATCAGACAGAGCATCGCCAGCAGGTCAAGGGGCAGATCCTGCCCCTCTGCTCAGCACTGGTGAGACACATCTGGGCGTCATGTCCCACATTGGGCTCCTCAGTGCAAGAGAGACGTGGACATGCTGGAGCAAGTTCAGCAAAGACTAAGGGCTTGGAGCATCTCTCCAATGAGGAGAGGCTGAGAGAGCTGGGAATGGTTCAGCCTGGAGAGGAGATGGCTCAAGGAGATCTTATCCATGTGGATAAATGCTTGATGGAGAGGGGTAAAGGAGACAGGGCCAGACTCTTCTCCAAGGTGCCAAGTGACAAGAGGCAATGGGCACAAACTGAAATATAGGAAATTCTCCTTAAACCTAAGAAAATACTATTTTACTGTGAGGGTGGTCGAACACGGGAAGAGGTTGCTCAGAGAGGTTGTGGAGTCTCCATCCTTGGAGATATTCAAAGCCCAACTAGACATGGCCTGAAGCAGCCTCCTCCCGCTGGTCCTGCTGGACCAGGAGGTTGGAGGAGATGACCTCCAGAGGTGCCTCCAGCCTCAGCGACTTGGTGTGTCTGCGGCTGCGAGCCCCCAGGCAGACCCTGTGCCCGGCCGTGCCGTGCCGTGGCTCTGCTCCCCATCCGCCTCCCTGTGACGTGGGATGCGTCCTGATGCTTGCCGAGGTTTTTTGACACCGACTGCAGAGAAGCGCTAGCTGAGAGACAGGAACAACCGTTATGATTTCCTCCGGCAGATCTTCCTAGATCTAATAACCCAGGCAGTGTATTGACTTCTTTATTTAACTGGAGTCATCTCTCCCTTCCGCGCTGCCGTGTTTGCCTCGCAGCTTTTCCAAACACACGTCTACACCGAAAAATACCCCACGAGCATCATTTCTTCTAATTCCTTGAATCCCCCCCTCTGATATATTCTGGGTCTGATCCAGCAACACGACCACTTAATTGAGCAATGCTTTTCCCCGTCCCCTTGCAGAGCCGCAGCCTGGCAGGCAGGAGCCGGGCTCCATCCTGGCTCTGGGACTGGGCACGGCTGGGACCAGACGTCCCCCCTGCGCCCTGGGAGCATCCAGCCGAAGTGGGGTAGGCATGGGCTGCTCTGCTCCCTGATTGCTTTTACACATTATTTCTGCATGAGCTTCGTCCCAAAACATGACTTTGAATTAAAATCCAAAGGCCCTGGCAATCTCCAAATGGATTTTAAATTTCTTTTAGAAGTCAAAATATTCTCCTTTTTTTGTTCATGTCACATGGGTCCTTCCATGTGGGTTTTTAGCTGACCCGTCCCTACTATTTTAGGTTTTGGGGCAGAAAGGTCTCACCGACTGCTCCTGAAGGGATCCCAAGGCCTTGCACATGCCAGCTTCTCTACAGACCCCTGCTCTCCAAAAGCCCTTATAAGAAAATCAGTAGGAAGACAAAGTACCAACAGTTTTGGGTTCATATAAAGTGGTTTGGGCTCACTTCAGGTCCCAGCCCCGCAAAGTGCAGAAGCGGCTGCGCCAAAGCCCGTCTGCGCTCTTCCCTCCTGAGCTGTCTTCAGGCAAAGTGGCGTTCAGCCACTAAAAGTTTAGTCGACAACTCCTACCTTTCCCTTTTTTTTCTGTACACTTGACAAGAGATACTGCACGGACACTACATTTTGGGTCTTTTGGTTTAATTTATTCTATAGATTATGAAGAGAAACTTAAAGCAAAGTTTCGTCAAGCAGTTCAAGAAGACAAATGCAAAGTTTCATCATCCCTGGGAGTTATTTCTTGTTAAACTTCTTGTCTGGTGACCTGGACTCAGGTCACAAACAAATTCCAGGGTGATTTGTTTGTTTTGTTTTCTCTATTTCTCTATGTTTGTTTTCTCTATTTCATTAATAAAAGGTGATATAATAATGCTTTTTTTGTTGCATTAGAGACATTCACCTTTCAAAAAACTTGCTGCAGCAATGAGCGTTGCACTGAAATGCTACCAGTGTCCAGGCAGGCGGCCACGGGCTCTGCCTGAGCTCGCCCGCAGAAGAGGGATTTTTCCATCGGATTTAAATTTCGCAGCTCAAATTAATCCCCACGGCTGTTTCTTTTCCTGTTATTCAAGTGATTCCTTTGTATTGTTTGGCTGCCATGGAAAAAACGGTGTCAGTCACCGAGAGGCTGTTCATGCCCCTGCCAAAATCCCAGTCACTACATCACCTCCCCAAGCAAAGTTTCCCACTTGCAGGCACCCAAGCCAAGAATTTAGAGCAATCCGTGGGAAGAGCAGGGACGGGACGGAATGGGACAGGGTAAACAAGTGATTCACGGTAACCTCCTGGCCTCAGCCCCAGCAGATCTCAGCTACACGGCTCCTGGCACTGCCGTGGGGCTGTCCATCCAGCCGCCCCGACCCTCTCCCCCCAATGGGACAGGGTAAACAAGTGATTCACGGTAACCTCCTGGCCTCAGCCCCAGCAGATCTCAGCTACACGGCTCCTGGCACTGCCGTGGGGCTGTCCATCCAGCCGCCACGACCCTCTCCCCCCAAAACCCCTTTTGCTGAGTGCATTTGTAGTGCTGGTGGAGGCAGGAGCCCCCTCCGGCCAACAGCAGCATGGGGCAGGGGGAAAAAAATCAAAATATTGAAACAGAGCAGTCCCAGGGCTGTGGGAGGTTCATTACCAGTCACTTTTTGGTGATTTGAGAGAGATTTGGTGCGTACGTGTAAGGAATCACACCGCAGCCACGGGACAGGATCCCCCAGAGCCCGGCTGGGATGAGCCCGGCCGGCGGCGCCGAGCATCCCTGACCCGACATCTGCGAACCGCCCTGCTGCGTGGCCAAAAAAGGGTGCAAGTGCAGAGGTCCTGGCTGTTTCCATCAGCCCTGCCCAAACACAATCCTGGCTCCCGGCCATTCATCCTGCGGCTGAACGCCGGGGGATGCTGCCTTGCTCAGCTCTGGGTGAGCGTTATAATTCCGGCTCCTCTCAGCGAATACCATTTAATGCCCTCTGCTGAGCATGAAGTCAAACCTCCTCCCTCTTTTCCTCCAGCCCTCTCCTCCAGGAGAAATCGCACCCTTTGCTTGTGACCAGCTCGCTCGGCCAAGGGCTGTAAGCGCTCTTGACCAGAGGTGTGGTGGCTGACCCAGTGCCAGATGTGCTCGCGTGCAGCCAGATGTGCTGGTGCTCAGAGCAAGATGCTCAAAAGCATCGGAAGAGCCCCGAAGAGACTGGAGGAGCCTGGGGAAAAGTTAATCCCACACCTGCAACAACCCCAACACCTTGGGTTGATGTTCCTCCAAAACCCAAGCAGAACCACAAAGTATTTCAGAAAAAAAATGTGGTTTTCCTATTTTCTGATCCATTTTCCATCAGAAACGAGTTTGATGGAAAATTGTCACCCAACAGGTACCTGACCAGCCGTGCGTGCCCTGCTCCCGGGCTCCCTCGGCTTCTGTTTACAAGAACATCCCCTCTTGGGTCACTGCACTGGTAAGCAAGGCAGCGACAAGACGAGCAATGACCTGGTGTTGACATGCAGTTTTGCCAGGGCAGTGACATCTTCTTCCGTCGCATGCCACCAAAAGGGAGAACCGAGCAAAAAGTGACTCAGCAACGCAGGGAGGGGAGAGCCGCTATCTCCCCCAGCACACCTGTGGGGTTTTGCAATGCTTCCAGCGCCCCGTGTCAGATCTTTGAGAACTGTGTTACAACACATCGGAGCCAGGTACGTCCTTGTCCGGGAGAAACCAGTGTTTCCGTGTCACTGACCGCCCGGGGAGCAGCTGGGGGACGCGCAGGAGGTGACCCCTGGGAATGTAGGAAGGGCCGTGCCTATATAGAGCGCAAGGAAGGGCAGAGGCAGCAGGTTTCGGCTCCTCTCTGCTCACTGCTCAGTTGTGATTTTCTCCCTGGAGGGGGAATTTCTTAATTTTTTTCCCTGCTCGGCAGCACGGGGCGAGGATGGATGCTGGATCGGCCGGGTTGCTCGTTGTCCTTCTCCTCCTCTCCATCCTGTGGTTCCTGGTCTGGAGAAGCGATAAGAAGAGAAGCCAGCTGCCTCTGGGACCGGCCCCATGGCCCATTCTGGGCAACCTATGCCAAAAGGACATCCTGCCCCTCTACAGGACCTACGAGAAGGTAAGAGAGGAGCTGGTGGTGCCGGACCCGCTCCCAGCCCCGGCAGGGCAGCAGGAGAGAAAACGTGAATATTCCGTGCCAAAATAAAAGGGGAATTGTGCAGGTGACTCTTTTCCCACCTTTCTTTTCTCTTTTTCCCTCCCTTTTCTCTTGCTTTGCCAGAATTGCCTAAATCCCTGCTACTGGGAGCATAATCAATACTGTTATTGAAGTCTTTCTTCTCCTGTAAGGGACCCACGGTGCTGACACTAATCCCTCTCCGGGCTGTGGCACTGCCACCATCCAGAGCTGCTCCCCGGAGATGACGCTTTGAACCCCCAAAGTAGCAGTGGGATCAGAAATGCTCTGGGGACAGGGCTGGGGTGGGAGCGGGGCAAGGACACCGGCTTCAAGGGCGGCGCTTCCCCTCCCTGCTCATGCATTCGCCAGCGTTGTGGCCATGAGACCTACTTTAAAATTAAATTAGTGACTGGGGTGCGGGACCCTCGTTCACCGCGGCTTTCCCGTCCTCCCCCAGCTGAGCAGCACATACGGCCCCATCTTCACTGTCTGGCTGGGGCTGAAGCCGGTGGTGGTGCTCTGTGGGTACGAGGTGGTGAAGGATGCTCTGGTGGGCCACTCCGAGGAGTTCGGAGGGAGACCTGAGATACCCCTCCTGGTGCAGCTATCGAAAGACTACGGTAGGCATCTGCATTTCTTCTAGGCACTTTATTGCTCTTTGGGTGAGCAGGAAGTCCCTGACTGCAGCTGGCCATGCTCAAGTCTAGTGAAGGACTCAACAGCCAAGACCTCAAATACTCATTTCCCACTCTGCAAGTCCCTCCATCTATTAAGCCTCTTGTCCGAGGACAACATTAATTCCAGTTAGCCAGTTCCAGCTTTGTTTTGAGTTTCTGTAGAGATCCTCAGCCTTTCAAGGACACTGTGCACACACCAGGGTTGTCTTCTGGCTCAGTGCCCTACTGCTCCTCAGCTGGGCTCAGAGCAGGGTACCCCGTTCCCGGGGAGGAGTGGTGGGGCGGGCAGGTGAGTGATCTCCCCTGCCTCCCTCCAGGTTTTGTCTCTAACAATGAGGAGAAGTGGCGGGAGCTGCGGAGGTTCACGCTCAGCACCCTGCGGGACTTCGGGATGGGGAAGAGCTCCATGTCGCAGCGGGTGCAGCAGGAGGCCCAGCACCTGGTGGAGCTGCTGGCAAAACTCAAAGGTGACGTGAGTCCTGTCCACCCTGGTCCCCAGGGCAGGTGGAGGACACACAACAGCCTCATGGGACATGTGTGGTTTCTGGAGCTTATTGCAACGGCTGGTGTGGATGATCCTTACAGAGAGAGGGCTTAGACCTAGCCCCATCCCACCCAAAGAAGGCAGAAGGGATGTGGTACGGTCATGGCTGAAAGGCCAGGGTGGAACATCCTGCTCCTGAATTGGTGCATGGGGTGGGGGACCACCGAGGACCATTTCATGCCAAAAGAACAGAAATAGGAAACTAAACTGCATGGCATTGAGAATGCACAAATAAGATACTGCCCTGGCGACAGGGAGCTTATCAGGGTGATGTCCTCCTCTCCAACAAAACCGAACTGCTGCCAGTGCCACCACCTCTTCTGGAGCTTCCAGAATATAAGAGGAGATAGAGGCTCAGTTGTATGCTGGCCCCTCTGCCTCCAATGTGCGGTGCTGGCGAGGGGCTGGTCACCACAGGGAGATGCTCTGCAGCCCCCAGATCCCCAGGACACATCAGTGGGAGCCCAAAGCACATGGAGGTTCCTCTGCTTTCCTCAGTCCCAAGCACTGGGGAGGGGTTTAGGAGCAGGGAGGTGGGTTTAGGAGCCCGCAGCTCAGGAGGGCTTTTTGCTTCAGCTGTTAGACCTGGAGGATTCAACCAGGGCTCAGAGCTCAAAGGAAGGGGGAGGAAGGGTGTTTTCTGTGCTGAAGCAGATAAATAATTGTTGAGTTTCTGACGCCTTTCTTGCCTCTTCTGTGGCTGCAGGAAACGCCTTCGAGCCAATGACCATGTTCAGACATGCAGTTGCCAATGTGATCTGCTCCGTTGTCTTTGGGAGCCGTTACAACTACAGCGACACGGCCTTTCTGGAGCTACTGAACGTGATCGGGAATTACATTAGCTTCTTCCTCTCCCCCATAGCCATGGTAGGTGTCCTTGCTGTGCTCAGCGCCCTCATGTCTGACGCACTTGGGTGGTCGAGGGATGCTCCTTGGCTTTGAGTCACTCTTTGGCTTTGATGGGACAGCATGGCTTTGAGGGAAGGTGCAGGAGGCTCCATCCAGGCACCTGAGCCCTCCTGTGCCTCCTCCATCTGCAGGTCTACAACTCCTTCCCCAACATCATGCACCATCTCCCGGGGCCACACAAGAAAGCCCTGGCCGAGTGCGAGAAGCTGAAGGACTACATCCGAGAAAGAGTCGAGCTTCACAAGCTGACGCTGGATCCCAGCTGCCCCCGGGACTACATCGACTGTTTCCTTATAAAGGCAGAGAAGGTAGAGGTGGTACAAAACAAGGCGAGGGCTGCCCTCCAGACCTGGCTGCAGCCTGGAAAATCACCCAGATGATACTGAATCCCCTCCCTACTGCATCCTTGCAGGAGAAGAGCAGCCCGGAGAACATGTACAGCAACGAAGACTTGGTCATGTCAGTATTCAACCTCTTTGGTGCGGGGACAGTGACCACTAGCAACACCCTGCTCTTCTTCCTCTTGATCCTGGCAAAACACCCCCATATTCAAGGTAAGGGCAGCAAAACGTGACTGCTCCCTGTGCCTGAGGAGGTCACGGTGCAGCAAAGGCACAGACAGAGTCCCAGCCCTGGAGGGTCCCGTTTGAGGGGAGACCAAAATCATCCTGCATGGGTCATGCAAGGGTGAGCGCCATTAGACACAGATACACACAGGCCAGAGGGAGCCGGGTACCTGCTCCCTTCTCCCCATCCCTGCCTGTGCAAATGGCCCCGGACTGGCCCATGAGAGATGCCTTGAACCTGCCTGATCCAGGGAGGTATGCAGACAGAGACCCTATTTCTGGTCTCTACGAGGGGTTATGCCGGGTTGCTCCCTCTCTGCTAGGTTGTCCTTTGGCTCTAGGATAGGTGCCCATGGAGGGCAGTGAGAAATCATGGGGATGGCTCTGCACAGCAAGCACCACAGCTCCATGCCTGCCTTTTCCCCAAGCCAAGGTCCAAGAGGAGATCGATGAGGTGGTGGGCGCCGGCCGTGCTCCCAGCACGGACGACAAGCTGAGGATGCCGTACACCAACGCGGTGATCCACGAGCTGCAGCGTGTCCACAAGACCCGCATCGAGAACTTCCCGCGGATGACGACACGGGACATCGTGTTCAGGGGCCACACCATCCCCAAGGTAGATGTCGTGGCCTTGGACTCTCTGTGTCCCCGAGGGGAGGGGTGGCAAGGGGGCTTGAATGAAATTCACCTTTGCCCCTGGACTGTTTGTTCACTCCTGAAGGTCCCAGGTCTTTCCCAATCCTCGGTGGGAGGAGATGGTGATAACCTTTTAGCGGAGTAGAGGGAGGTGAACGCTGCTGCCAGTTCTGCCCATACACCTATGTCCCTTGCCTGCCCTGGGAAACACCTCTTGCCACCAGGGAGATGTGCAGGGCTGATGGGGCCGGGAGCCTGAGCTGGCCGCGGCGCGGGGCCAAGCCAGCCCCCACCTCCTCGGCAGATCTGGGGATGGCTGCCCGTCCGGGTTGACTGCAAGCATTTTGTACGACACCCACCTTGAAGGAACACCTCCCTCCTTTGGACTTCGTGCAGCGAGAGGGGTTTTAGCATAAATCAATGGGAATAACTCAGTAATTTCTGTCTCATGAGCTGCACAGAGACCGGCAGGGCCATGGGGACAGCGGAGCCCCACGTTAGTTGTCCCTGCCTGGCACAGAGCCATCACTCCGGGCTGCCTCCCCACGGGCGTCTGGGTGGGCATCAGGGTGTGCACCCAGCCTCCCCCCGTGCCCCCCAGATGCTCCTCACTTGCTCATTCAGCTCAGCAGAGCCCTATGTCGTGACACTGATGTCCCTGCCCCATCCCTCTCCTGCAGGACACAGCTGTTATTCCGGTACTTTCTTCCGTGCATACGGATCCAACCCAGTGGGAGAACCCCAAAGAAGTCAACCCAGGCCACTTCTTGGATGAGAAGGGCGAGTTCAGGAAGCGTGAAGCCTTCATGGCTTTCTCGGCAGGTCAGTGCTCAGCCCTGCATGCCGCCTTTGCCAGCACCCTGCCTGCAGCGGCTCCGCTCCAGGGACCGGCAGCATGCATATCAGTTGGCACCAAAGTTATACCCTTAATATGAGCTTTCTCGCTATTTTTTTATGCCCTTTGTTCCCCAAATGCTGGATGAGGTCATCAGCCCAGTGCTAACCCTCCCCTTTCTGTGCCCCCAGGGAAGCGTATGTGCCCAGGAGAAGCACTGGCTCGCATCGAGCTCTTCCTTTTCCTCACCACGCTGCTGCAGAGCTTCACCTTCCAGCTCGCTATTGAGTACAAGGAGATGGATTTATTATCCCTATGGCTCAAGATAGAGAGCAGGGCGATACCGGGCAAGTTCTTTGCTATTCGGCGCCCGGTGTCATCTTAAGCAGAGAGCAGCGGGGAGGAGGAACGGGTCTTCCAGATGCCTTAACTTCTTCCAAAATCAGAGCAAGTCATGAAACCATGAGCGCTACAGCAGCAACCACCAAGCAGGAGGGTCGCTTCAAGCTTCTCCTGGGAGATCTGCCACGCAGCTCTGCCACCAGCTCCACAGGCATCCTGGCTCCCAACCCTTCCCCTCCACATCCCAGTAACACAAGGAAGACAGCACTGGTTTTCCTCCCCCCATATCTATTGGCTCTGGTTGAACCTCTAGCTCCTTGTGGCAGGGCTGCCTGTGGCTCCCCAGGCTCAGCTGGGTGCTCTCTCTTTGGTGAGAGATTGTGCAATAAAAATAACCATCATAACTGGATGCTGGTGTTTATAAGGACACTTGCAGTGCCTCCTGATGTAAGGGTGACGATGCTCAGGCTTCCTTGCCCTTCACAGGCGGCGTGTGAGCCAGCCGTGACAACCAAGGTGACTGGTTGGGGGTACCTAATACTTCTGCTTCCCTGCTTTGCCCGCTCTCTGTACCCTCCCGCATTACACAAAGTCCATGATGCTGCAAATCGTGCTCACTCTCATCCCCACATCCTAGTGCACAGGGATGAAACCCTTGTGAACACCCTTTAGGCCATCAAAACATTTAAAAATGATGCACAAGGGGGAAATGTGCTACAGGAGAGGGCTGCCGTGCTTGGGAAGCAAGAAGTATTTTGCCACCAAAGTCACGGCTTCCTTCTCGGGGTGCTCAATATGTCTTCTGTGCTTGCGCTGCCTTAACCACCCCTGCACGAAGAGGGAATTACTTGCTAGCCCCCAGGCATGCTCCAGCTTTTATTCCAAAACATTGGGACTTTAAAGAAAAGGGTTTTTTCTTTAAATGCCTGTGCAAGGGAAAAATGACCTGGATACATGCCCACCCTGCCCAGCCTCAGCGATGGCCTGGGCTCCTCCTTCCACCGGCGGGCAGCTGAATGTGTCTCCAGGCCTTGGAAAACCAGTATGTGTCCCGCTGCGTCCAGTTCTTCCCAGTGCAAACCTCCCAGATAGAGGACTTCAGCTCCATGTCTGTTCCCAGGGTGTCTTCATCCTTCCCAGGTTTCTGTGTGTCCCAGGACAGATCGAGCCAGGAAAACATTCAGTTTGTTTTAGCTGATTTGCCTCCGTGGCTTTAATCTTCACATGAATCTTACGCATCTCAGGAATTTATTGCTTGCTTCAAAACACTAATCCCCACGGCTCTGACCCTGGGGAGGGCTCCCCAGGGACAGGCAGCCCTGCCTGCACCAGGGACAGGCAGCACCATCTAAGCTCTAGCAGCGGCAAAATGGTTTCAGCTGGAGAAGGAGCACAGGTTTCCAATAAAAGGGCTGAGTTGCAGCACGGAGGAGCTGCAGCTCAGGAGGGCTATGTGGGAGACTAAAAGAGATTAAAAAAAAAAAAATATTCAGCTTGTTATCTCAGCTGCTGGGCTGTGCTTCTGTGAGGTCTTTCACATCAATATTTACCTCTAGCAAGTACTCTCTGGTGCCAGTTCAGTTCTGTGTATTCATGTGCAGCTGGTAAAGTAACTCTGGGGGTTATCTGAGAGGAGCTGGCAGTGTGGGACGTGCTCCTAGCCCTCCTGCTCCTCCTGGCCGGGGGGTTAGGCTCGTTGCAGAGGGTATTGTCTCAGCAGCGGGGCTTGGGGTCTCTATGAAGCCTGGGACTGGAGGGCAGGGAGGCAATCGGGGTTATGTGGGGTCTCAGGGCTGGTTTTGGTGGGGGTTGCCTTGCTGGGGTGCTTGCACCTCCCTGCGAGCATGGAGAGGGGGACAGCAGGGAGCCTGCCCTGGGGAGAGGTGGCTGCGCCCTCCTGGAGGTAGGTGAGATCGGGGATGTTGGGGACTTCTCTCACCCTGGGACAGCAGTTTTTCGATGGTGGGTGCTGCTATCCCAAATGGACCACTTTGCAAGTAAAGACTATTTCTTAGATACCACTGTGAAAGGAGCATTTCTGTGTGTAGGGAGTGAAATGCATCTCTGGGAGGGGTTGTGATCACTGCAGAGGGGAACTCCAAGCTTTGATTTAATTAAACAAGCAAGCACACGGAGGCAGCCTGGAGCTGGGTTTGGAACTGATGAAAAGGGGTTGATTTGCTGTAAGTAGCTCTTTGTGGTGGGAAAACAACCCTACCCTGGAGGAGAATGGCTGAGGCTGGAGCCCTGCTTTTCTCTGCTTGCTCTGCCAAAGAGTTGCATTAAAATCTCGCGTGGGGATGTGTGTGGGATGGCGGCTTGGGTGCCGGAGCTTGTAGGGCCGCCAGCTTCACACAACATGTTTGTTTTGCACACACCAAACTTGAAACTGCTGCAATGGCAGCGCTGAAATCTCTGCAGGGCAAAGAGCGTCGTGTTCCCATCCAGCACTGGTTTTTCCACTCTGACCACAGTGAGTGGAAGAGCCCAATGGGCACAGTGAGAGCCCCAAACCTGCCGTGCACAGAGCAAGCCCCAGGTACGTGGCCCTGCTGTCCTAAGGCATTCCTGCCCATCTCCGCAAGGGAGGAGGGGGGCATGAGTTTCTTGCTGCCTGCCTGTTCTGCTGCTTTCCCTCCTGGGCTGTTCCGCAATGCTCTGTCTTCTTGTCGAAAGGGGGTTTTTTTATGACCTAGTTAATCCTCCTACCTTCTCCCAAATGATGGATGAACCAGCCTTTACTCTTATTCTACATGCATTTTTGACTCATTAGATGACTAAATGAGGTCTTTTTTTTTTCAAGCTGGGGAAGCTTGGGACTCAGGGAAACTAAGTAAAAACGGTGTGTTTGACTGAAGTGAGCTGATTGTGAAGCATCTGTGCACAACCTCTTCCCAAACAGCCCCTGGATCAGCACTGTCCAGCTTACGCTTACTGCTTCTGTGTTCCTCTGTCGAAAACCCAAATGCTGTGGTGTCCAAAGGCCAACTGTGCTCCCGCTTCCCCGGGGACTGTTTTCAGCCGTTTGCTTTCCTTTCTGGCTGACCTGTGCTCCGGGGGCTCTGCGGTGCCTGTGCCCCTGCCCTGCCTGCGGGCTCCCTGGGCAGAGCCCAGGAGGAGGCAGGGGTCACTGACACGGAACGCATCTCCGTTTACTGCTTATCGGGCAGAAGAACGGTGGACCAAAAAACTCGCGCCTAGGGCAGTCAGGCCTGCGGGGTTCGGTGTCTGGAGCGCTGATGGCGTGGTGGTTTTCCCTTTCGTGCCTTCTGAGGTTATCGTCGTAGGAAAAGGCAGATACCGCCTTGCTGGGGCTGTGCCGGATTCCCCTCAGCTCCAAAAATCCTCTCTGCCTCTCCCAGCTGAGACCTGCAAGGCGGCTGAGTGTGACATGAACTGAAAGCAACTGCCCGTGCGCTAGGCAGGAGGATGTCACCCACGACCAGGGTGTGTGGCTTTTAACAGAGCCCTTCCCTGCAGGGCCGGCGGCGGAGAGAATGGCACGTAGCCCGTGCTGGTGTTCTTCCTTGTCCGGCGAACGAGCTTTCGTTTGCAGAGTGGTAGGGCTGGGATCATCAGCTGTTTGTGAGCGTATCTCACGTCCCTCGGGGAATGTGGAGTGCTGCAGTCAGCCTCTGTTTGTCCCGAAGATCAAGATCTGCCTCTGAGCTTTCTCGGGTCACGCTCTGGGCCAGCCTGCAGCTGGGGGAGATGCCCAGGCTGTGTCAGAGCTAACTCTAGGGGACAAGCACGGTGGTCCGGGGTGATGCTAAGACGGAGGTAACGTTACCCAGGTTCCCTTCTGTCATCTGCAGCAGTCTGGCAGCTCCCGATGCTGCTGCTCTGGCTGTTCCCCTCTCTAGCAGGTATTTTATTGCATGTGGCAAAATTCCCCGTGCAGGCGGTACGAAGGGTAACTGCTGAAAGAAACCGCCCAGCCAACATAACTGTTAATTGTGGCTTTATTTGCCTTGCGCTATTAACCTTCCGGTTAATACGGCAAATCTGGTACCGTTTAGGTCTCTGATCCTTCCAGCTGTAGGAAATGAGTGGGCAAAGCCGGGGGCGAGCACAGGTCCTGGAGGGAATGGGGTGTTCCTGCCAGCAGGAGATGGGACTCAGACCCGGCAGCTTTATCCTGACCCAGCATCAGCCTCCCAGGGCCAGCTCTGCCTCAGTGCCAGCCTGTCTGCGTGCACCAGCGTGCAGCAACCCTGTAAACGAGGTGATCGTTAAAGGGAAGAGGAATATAGCTTGTAATGGAGTACAGTTGACAACAACGTAATGCAAAAAAACTTCCGAATTCTTCTGGGCAACACATCTCAGGAGGGGTGGTTGTGAATGGAATGTTTTAAGTAATGAAAACCATACTAAAGAAAGCGCTGATGGGACTAATTCTGCATAGCTAGAAGGGATAGAATAAGTATCTAATAAATAAATTATGCTATATTATTCTAACTTCTGCAATCCCCTAATTCAGCTCTAAGATGCCTACTGTAAGGTTTGACTCTTTGCTTAATTATTCCAGAGGAAGATGTAGATGGAGCATCTGCTGAATCCCAAAGCAGCTTCAAGGAAGACAGCTGTCCTCTGCCCAGGGCCCAGATTCGATTTCCACTGTGGTCTGCTAGCACTTCTTCTGCAGCTCTTAAAAGTAAAACCTCATCTGCAAGAACCGGCCAGCTTAGTATGATGGGTACCACTACCTGAGTATTTAATAGTGTGGGGGGAAAAATCTATGGTGTTTCATACCAGGACACTAACAACTGGCACTGCCGAGGAACGGTTCTGTTCTGGGTCATTTTGGGGAAAAAGCATGGCAGGCCATGGCAACAGTTAGCTGGAAAGTTCAAAGTGCCACGCAAGAGGAGGTGATGCCGTTCAACAGATGCTTGTCCTCGCTCTGAGTCAATGCCCAAGTTTGCCGAGGTGCTGCCAGCGTGCTCTTAGCGAAGAGATGAAAGACAGTCTCTTCCTTTCTGCTGATTGAGGTGTTGTTCTGCCAGGTGTAAGGTCTTCTGCCAGCACAACCTGAATTTCAAAATGTAGCACTGTGGCTGGTGTTGTACCTAAAAGGAAGGAAAGCCTTACACCGTGGGGGGTTGAAGTTTGGCAAAGATGCTAGAGGTGTATGTGGACACCAGCAAAAACTACTAATGTGAGCATTAGCTGTGCTTACTGTTCTGTTATCTCGGGGACAACAGAGAAATTTGTCCCTCTTTCTTTCCTTCTGCAATGTCATAACCCAAGTCCTATTTTTACTGAAGAAAATCTAACGGCTAAAGGAAGAGAAGGTTTTCCACTCTTTTCAGGAAAGAAGTGCTATGTCCTTGGCATGAGGTTGTTCTGGTATTCCCCCCTTTAGAGTCTGGGACAGTCGCCCTCCCATGCTGGTGATTGCTGTAGATAGAGGTGGAGGAGGTAAAGTATCTTGTGTTTGTAAAAACTGTCACGCTGCATCCCCACTGAGCTCACCCGGGGTCTCCCCTGGCCCCTCTGATCACCCGATTTTTCCAGCTGTGAAGAGCCCTCGCTACCCTTCAGGGCCGTGGTGAGTGGGAAGAGTTGTCATTCTCTGCCCTCAGACCCCGCTGGTGTGAACTGTCCTGCGAGACCCTGAGTGTTTTCAGCATTTTCCTTCGCATGGTACAGTACCAAAGGGATTAGCAGAAGGGTCAGGTTAAGATCAACCACCTCTTGCAGCGCGTTACTAACAACAGTACTGTTAACAGCCACCAAAGCTCAAGCACTTACAAGACTCTAAACTCCCCTGTCTTCCAGGTGGTCAACCACCAGCAATGTGCTTCTGGCCCCGAAACACTGAGTGCCGCATCCAGGAGGGTCCTGATGCAGAGGACAACTCGCCTATTATGTCCTTAGCCGATCAAGATGTCACCGTTGTTCCTGCATCTCTCCAGTCACCCTCTAACGTCAACCAATCCAAGGACTTCGCTCGCTGCCTGCCACCTCACCTGTCCCTGTACATCCTGGGTAAAGCTGCTCTGATTTTCCAAGGGTGGTTTCCCCTAAGGGTAATGAATGGTCTCTAGCGTGGATAGGGGTTAGCCGATCTGTCCCTTTAATTTCTCAGGGCTTTTGGATCAAAAATCCCTCAATGCGTGTGCTGCTGTGTCTAGATGCTGGGCTTTTCTGGCCAAAGAAGTCAAGAGGGAACGCATGTGTCAAAGCACAGTACAGGAGAAGATCCTGTATTTGCAGGTATGATGCCTGGGCTTCTGCCATTATTGTGCACTTTAAAAAGAAGGTGTTTTTCTGCTACTGCCCAAGCCATTAGATGGAGATGCTTTTACTAGAGGCTACCTCCCAACTTCGCCCTGTTCCTTCTTCCTCCATCTGCAGAGCTAAGCCCGGTTAGATGTTCATACGGTCACAAGTGAGCACAACGGGATAGCTTTTACTGACCTTTAGAAAGCCGGTGACTCTAAAAATGGATCGAAACATTCCTGTAATCAAGAAAGCAGAGTTTGGTCACAAATGCAAATACTGGACTTCCAGGAGCTAGTGGAAATTGGGCAGAGCTCCAGCTGGCTCCCTGAGGCAGCTCAAAAATGAGCTTTATTTGCTCCCCAGGGGAAGATGGAAAAGCTAGGTTTCTTTGTGAGAAGTCAGAGCTGGTGGTTGGGACACAGTAAACCACAACTTCTAGGAAAGGCTTGTCCTCGTTAGTACAGACCTGCCATACACCAAGCTAAGGGTAAAGGTAAATCGCCAAAGAGATAGTTAGGAGTCTTTGCATGCTTTGATTTGTGAAGAGAGCATAGAAATCTCAGCTCTGTGCTAGCATTCAAAGAAGGCTTAATGGAAGGTTTCACACATTAAAAATGAATCTTAAATATTGATAAAGATGTTTTGAGAGCCTCTCTTCTCGGTGGGCCTGGATTCTGAATCAACCGAGTGCCCACCAAAGATGAGATGCACTTTGAAATTTTGCAGCTTATTAAAAGCTTAAGATTAGAGCTTGGAAAAAAATAAAAAGCAATTATTTTTCACAAGAAGTTAAATCTTATACTGACAAAGTGGTAAATGCAAGCCAGGGCTCTTAGACTATAACAACAAGCCAGCGTGTGCAGCTCAGCTTTGCATCCCATGGAGATGCTGAAGCGTCAGCACATGAGCAGCATCCTTTGGGTGCATGGGCTCTGCAGTAACTGTGTTGCCTCTACTGGTTTATTCCAGGGGTTGTGCCCTAGAGGAGCAGTTTCAAACTATGCTAAAGAAGTCCATGTGACAATTCCGCAGTTAAATGAAGAGGGTGATGTCATCGAAGTGAAAGGCCACAATGGGGGAAGTAAAACGAAGGTATGTTGGAAGTTGCTTGCCTTCCATGGATCCTGCATTTCAGTATTTGGGGAGAAAGGAGGACATGGTGGTCAGTGGACAGTGAATTCAGAGCTGCTTTGCTCTTCTCCCACTCCTGCTTCTGGCTTGCACGGTCATGAGCAATTCGTAAGGACCAATGCTTGCTCAGCCCCTTCTTGCACGGGAGGGAGCCTGCATCCCTGAACTCCTGGCTTGACCCAATGCGTCCCCTCAGTTGCGTGAACAGCCTTGAGGCCAGAGGTGCTGGCAAGGCTGGGCAGCGTCACGAGGACATGGCCTTTTTCCCAAAGGATAAAGGGTGCAGCTGTCAGGTCTTCCACTTTTGCCACGGAACAGGGCACGGGAACTACCCTCATTTCTGCACTAACCAGGACGTTCCTGCACTCCGGGTGTTCCTTACCAGCACTTTCTGTCTCTGTTGGTCTCATCACTATAGTGGGGACCAAGCTGATACATTTAATAGTGTGGAATAATGCTGCATTCCCCCTCCCTGACTCGTATTTCCCTCTTTCTCTTTCCATCAGGAGGAGGAAGACAATCTGCAGGCAGCCTATCGTGATCTGCAAACTGACACGATTCAGCTGGAAGAGAGAAATGTCTTCTGCGGCTCCTACAATATTCGTGTCCTCACAGATCAGTGAGTAGACTGCCCGGCTGTAGAGCCAAACAGCGGCCTCCAAAAACCTACCCCGTTCCTCGCAATCCTTCTGTGGGAATGTATGGCTGGAGAAGGGTCTCTCAGCATCAGTGTTAAGAAGTCCTCGGTGTCAAATCCAGTTATTTATAAAGACACCAAGGTAAGTTATTTTTAAAGACATAAGGGTTAGCGATCCACAGTGTATCACAAGGGATGCGGGGCCGGGAGGAGCCCTCTCCCCTCTTTAAGCTTACCCTCCAGATGCAAACGTGGCTATGCAGAACTAGGGAGCGTGGTTGTGGTGCCCTGCAAAGGATTCACCCGCTTAAGCGTATTGCCCATCAGGTTGCTCAATGAGGACCATTAAGCGTCAGAGAAATGCCTGCCAGTGTTAGACCTGTGGTACCTTGCTAGCTGGCTAAAGCTCACCTCGGTCACTGTTTCTTATCCAGATCAGACCGAAGCAGAGTAATCCATTACAGTGGTGGAAACTTGGTAGCCATCGGCTCAGCAGACCGAAAAGTGAGGTTTCTTGGTACATCGGGAATGAAAGAAGTGCCACCTCTGCTTTCTGGCCACGCTGGGAGCATCAAAGCACTCTTCCTCAATGAGAAGAAGGGGTTCGTTCTCAGTGCAAGCTTTGATCTCAGCATCAGGTGAGCAGCACGGGGGCTGTGCCCTGGGATACCAGCCCCTCGGCAAATCTAGGAAAAATGAAACTAATCCTTCCACCCCAGGAATCCTCCTTCCCATCACTTTCATTAGAGTAGTGAAGGACAGTAGATAAGGAAACACATTCCCTGCTCACACAGGACAGCTTCTGTTGCCCAGTTTCACCCAGTACTGAATGATAAAATGGGAAGATAAGTGATGCACAGGTTTTCCTAAAGCATCTTAAGACACCAGAAATGTTTCCATAGGCCCTTGCAGTGAGATTCCAGCCTTGCTAAGGTCAGCATCGAGTTCAGGGAGGCTGGGTTTCTCCGTGACATTTTAGAAGGCCTGTTGTGCTAAGCAGGCTCAACACCCTGGTGCGTGCCGTACGGCTGCTCCTTTCCAGGTACCGCACCCTGAAACAAGGGGTGGAGAAGATCAGCTCTTACATCTTATTTATCACTAAATCTCAAAAATATCATGATGAGGGGTGAAAAGCTAAACAGCGGGTTGTGCAACTGCCATACCAGAGCCAGACAACTTCATCAAAGGCAGCATTTAACAAAAAGGGAGTTTATACCGACTCAGGCTCTCTCCTCCCTGCTCTTCCCACTCCAGAAGGGCTGTTTGTTTACGTGCAGGCTTGAGTTCTCTAGATAAAGTCAACAGAAATCATCTTGGCACTGGTCAGTAAAGAAACAACCTTATCTGTAAAGCTCTACATTTTAAGGTTAATTGAAGGTAACCATGCCAAAGGTGAAATCTAGCCACTTGTTTCCAGGCAGTTTGGAGGTAGAAGAACAAAGTATATGGGTAAAAATTTAATACTAAGCCTGACTTGATAGTTCCAAATCCTCTGACACCTTAGTGGAATGACTCCTGATTTTAACCTAGTGTATACAGGAGAAGAGCCGGGCCTGTTAAGTAGGAAATAATGAATAAGATGAATAAGCCATCAATTAAGTTAATCACTGTATTCCCTTTTCGGTTGGTCCTTTGTAGATGCTGGAATATATACAGCGGTGCTTGTGTGAAAATCTTTAATGGTCACTGTGGGACAATCACCTGCTTGGATTTGCATGAAGAGCAGTTTGTGTCAGGAGCCAGAGATGGGATGGTGAAAGGTGAGAGCCGAGACTAGCAGCTTCCCAGACAACGGCAAATAGTAGCCAGCAATGGGCAGAGTACTTGAGAGTTGTGACGAGTGTGACACATGCAGTGTGTGAGTATGAAAGTAAGTCTACAAATCGGAGGGTGAATTTTAGTGTCTCATATTTTTGCTTCCAGAACAGCCTAAGCTGTGGACACATGCATACACAGGTCTCTGTGTCACTGAATAAATTCTCATTATTTCTGCTTTTATTCAGTTTTAATGGCTTTGGCTATAGGGCCGGACCAACTCTTGGGAAAGTGGTATCAACTTTCAGCTTTGCCAGAGGTTTCCTTATTATTAGCTTATAGAGTAAGGATTAAAAGGATGTGCTATTTTCTGGGCTTTGCATTTAAAATTTTTTCCATGCAATTACACTTTTTAAGTCAACACTTGGCTGCAGGCAGAGCTACAGGTACAAGGTGCAACTGTAATTCCAATAGTCTCTTCTAATTCGTGTTGTACCTAGCAAAACTTATCATTGCGGCATACGTATTTTTGATACTTCTCCCCTTTGCCCCTAACAGTGTGGAACCTGGAGAGTGGGAAATGTCTCAAGACTCTGAAGCACAACAGTGCTGTTTGGGTAGTTAAAATGGATGGCACCCGTGTTGTCAGCGGGTGTGACCGAGGGCTGGTGAAAGTCTGGTGTGCTGATAAGGGCACTCTGATCAAAGTAAGTTTCTTCTTAGGTGGATCATTTTTTGTGCTAAATTGTCAAAAGTCTTCTGTGCTAGTTTATCATAGCTTTTTGCTTTTGCCAAAGATTTTCTAAAAAAAAAAAAACAAAACAAAACAATTCCCCCCCCTCCCCCAAAAACCCCAAAAGCAGTCTTCACTGATAGAAGAAACTGCTCCCCAAAAAACCCCGAAAGCAGTCTAAACTGATAGAAGAAACTGCAGAATTATTTGTAAGCAAATAATATTAAAAACTGACTTGCAAACAAGTGTCGATTTTAACCCAGGGTTTGATTTGCCTTGCTTAACCCCCATCGTTACTTGTTCTCTGCAGATACGTTCATCTCTCCTCCTGTAGAAACAGTCAGAACCTGGGAGGAGGGTGGAAGGGCTGGACTAACAGCTCTCGGGGTTGGAGGTATCATGTGTTAGTCCAAAATATGAAACTTGCTCTCAGAACCAGTAACGGTTTATAGAGCTGAAGCAGCTGGATAGCTGCTCTGCAATTTAGAGATTGAGGCCAGAGTCTGGTAATTACCTTAGCAGGTGTCCAGAATTAGTATTAGTCCATATCTGAGAGGAATGAAGCTCTTTCTACCTGTCGTGGTTTAATCTCAGTCGGCAACTAAGCACCACCCAGCCACTCAC
>NW_008793959.1:258050-260330 GCF_000699145.1 Aptenodytes forsteri
CATGGTATGGAATATCCCTTTGGCCAGTTTGGGTCAGCTGTCCTGGCTGTGCCCCCTCCCAGCTTCTTGTGCACCTCCAGCCTTCTCAGTCGGTAGAGCATGGGAAGCTGAAAAGTCCTTGACTAGTGTAAGCACTGCTCAGCAACAACTAAAACATCGGTGTGTTACCAACATTGTTCTCACCCTAAATCCAAAACACAGCACTGTACCAGCTACTGGGAAGGAAATTAACTCTATCCCTGCCGAAACCAGGACACTACCTGTGGGGAAGACAGTTGCAAATTGAGATGCATCTCAGATGCAAGAGATCCCAGCTCCGGCTGAGCTAAGTTTGCAATTGCCCCTTCCGCGGTAGTCAGGGCAGTCCGCTCTTCTCTCCTGGGTGAATGTTCAATAGATGACAGAGGTCTTGGTGCGGTAACATCTTTTTTAGCACATGTAATAAAGATGGAAAACGGATGTTAATTCCATGCCATCAGCAACAAGCCCAGAATATTTCTTATAAGTGACTATAAAACCAACACAGTTATCCATAGGGTGTATTGGTATACTATAATAACATCCGATAAAACTACAGTAGAGCATATGAGGCTGGTATTGTGAGTGCCGTAAGATATCTTGGCGTATATACATCCGGATTGCTGACAGCGTTGCACCTATTTCTTTTACTTTGCAGACATTAGAGGGGCACCAAGGCCCAGTTAAGTGCTTGTCTTTCGATCAGTGGCACCTGGTGACAGGAAGCACCGATGGATACGCCCTGGGATGGAGCATGTTGGGAAGCCTCAAGAGATGCCTAATAGCTTACCGCCACCCTAAGTAGGAGTCGGATGTGTTTCAAGTTGTATTCAATGGTCCACTAAATCTGTAAAGAAAATGTCTCCCTTACAGGAATGCAAAATGCCTTAATTATCAGTCTTAGGATTTGAAATATCCCCACTTTCAACAATCTTCATCTTTAAAACAGTGTCAGGCACTACGTGGTCGCAACCAGTGTTTGTCAGTTAAGACCTACAACAACCTAAAATGCAAATACGCAACCACTTGTTCACAAACAGGGACGACTCAAGACTGACAGGGCATAGTCCGATATTCCAAGGATCCCATCCCGTATGCAAGAGCGTATCGCGCTACCTGGTCAAAAGGTATACTGTCTATGTCAGAGGTGGCCGAGTTAATGCTGAACCCTACCAGCTGTATATTATGTTATTTTCTAATACTTCGATTATTAGAACTGTGAAAACTGTAGCATCATACTATTTTCATTTACTTTCCTAGACATAAAAATGAAATTTAAAACGCAGCAGGTG
The DNA here is from genome assembly GCF_000699145.1 of Aptenodytes forsteri. Lineage (NCBI taxonomy): Eukaryota > Metazoa > Chordata > Aves > Sphenisciformes > Spheniscidae > Aptenodytes > Aptenodytes forsteri. The sequence goes on from NW_008793959.1 coordinate 259,361, forward strand.
GCCATAACCACACTGGTTGCTCTGAGGATGCACTGCGTTGGCTTGTTTGGACACGGAGTGATTATGAAGGACTTCACTACTAGGCCTTTTAAATATCTCAGTGAGCTGCTTTGTTTAGCCTGTTGATGGAGGCAGACCTTTGCATCTCCTCCAAGACACAAGAAGTAGTTGATCGTGTCTCCCTGTGAGACCGTGATGAATGTACCAACGCTGACATGTCGTGTTTTCAGGGAAGTTCTGTCTCTGGAGTTCCTCTATCTCAGAGTCATCAGCGGCTGTGCTGATGGAAAGATTCGTATATTTAACTACCTGACTGGAAGCTGCCTGAAAGTGTTGATGGCCAACAGCAGAGGGGACCCCGTATCTTCTTTCTATGTTGGAGAAAACAGGTTGGTGACAACAGCTGCAATCAGCTCCTGAAGCAAATTAGGTAGCTTACATTGTAATTTAAATAATCGTGTATTTTTCCTTTTACTGTCCTTCTCGCAAATAAGTTTTAAAGGGCTGTACTGCTTATTGACTGCTTCAATAACTTGTTTTTGTTAACAATGGCTGAAAATAGATTTGCTTAGTTCATTCAGCAATCTAAATCTGGTTTTATACAACTTAGGATATAGATCCAACTGTAAGGCTGCATTCAGAACCCAAATTTCCTAAGAGGTTGGAGAATCAAGCCAAGGCCTGACAAAGCCTTTACCTGTTCCCTGACCTGCTGTCTCTTTACAAAAGCCAATCATGGAAAACCCTTCCAGGTTCCTTCACTTCTGCACCTCTAAACAAAAGGCAGTTCCCAGCTTCTGTGTAAGCAATAGCTAAAACACTGGTGTGTTATCAGTGCTGTTGTGGTCACAACTCAAACACAGCAATATATGGACTGCTATGAAGAAAACTAACTCCGTCCCAACCAGACCCAGTACACCCCTGTCCTGGTTTCAGCTGGGATAGAGTTAATTTTCATCCTAGCAGCTGG
>NW_008793959.1:260471-270167 GCF_000699145.1 Aptenodytes forsteri
GGGAAAGCTGGCCGGGGGGGCCGCTGCTCGGGGACTGGCTGGGCATCGGTCGGCAGGTGGTGAGCAATTGCATCATGTGTCACTTGCTTTGTATGTTGTTATTATTATTATTTTATTTTATTTCAATTATTAAACTGTTTTTATCTCAACCCACGAATCTTCTCACTTTCAGTCTTCCGATTCTCTCCCCCATCCCACCGGGCCCGGGGGGAGTGAGCGAGCGGCTGGGTGGTGCTCAGTTGCCGGCTGAGGTTAAACCATGACACCCCTCTAATTTAGGTTTATATGTCCCTAATAAGACGGTATCTCCAGTTTCTTTCGGCAGTGCGCTGATCTAGCTCAGTCCACTGCTGGCAACTTTCATCCTAATTATTTTAAAACTAATTTTGCCATAGAGCTGAATGAAAGGAGCTGCACAGAGCTCATACAGAGTGTATGTACAGCGTCTGACTGACTGACTGGGACTAATTGCTACTGCTTCCTTAAACAAGTGATGGTTATCTCGGATCTGTTTAAGCGCCCTTGGGTTTTGTATTGCACAGAAGCAAATGGGCCCCTTGGGTCGTAACTGCTGTGTTAACGATATCTGTGCTTTTAACGGCTTTTCCTTCCCTTCTCCAGGATGGTGATCAATTCACCAACTAGTCTATTGATGTTCCAGTTTGAGGATGTCAGGTGGGACTATACCTTAGACGCTGACCGAGAGGTGGTGGGCAAGAAAAGACAGCGCAACGGGACTTCAAGCAGAACACCGCTTCACCTTCGGCGGACGAGACGCCACGACCTCAGCCAGATGCATCGACTTGCTCTGGAGACACGAGGTGCTGACCGGCTCCTGCTGTCTTGCTGGACCCACTGCCAGTCACCGAAAGGCTGTGGAGCGTCTCCAAGTACTACGTACAGCCTCTGCAACACGCCGGCACCATTTTCTAAAATCAGTTAGAAATAGTTTCAAGTACCCACTGCCTTAATCTGAATCAATATAGACTCTCTGCTTTTTTAAAGTGCAGTCTGGTAGATGTGCTGTTGCATTTCAATAGTTCTGTCATTTCCAGGCTTTTGCAAAACCATTGTACCTTTTTAGAAAGGTTTGGTATAAATTCAACACGTTTGTCAAGACAGGCGCTGTCCCTTTCTAACTGAGTAATAGAGAAATCGGTAGTAGTATTCATGTTCTTACAGCTGGCATGCACGGAAACATGCTGCTGATTCAGTGCTTGAATTATTTATTAGAAAATACTCTAGAAAGTCATAGGACACCTGCATTCAGGGTCTGCCGTCACCGGGAAAAGCAATTGCACATATGCAGGCACCTTTTAAATGGTAACATTGTGATGTTATTTTTTTTAAATCGGCAGTTATTCAATACAGTATGTATCACAAATCTGGAAGATTTTTGATTATACAATCAAACTGTATATTGCAGATAAACTCATGGGCTAAGAAAGCTTTCATGCTTTTAAGGCCATCAGATGCTAACCTCCTTGATGCAGCTCTACTCGGTAAAAGACGTACAGTTCATAGAAACAGGAAACAAATAGGGAGTGCAACATATTTTCATTTTAGTGGCAAAAACCGCATACTTATTTAAAAAAAAATCAACATTTGCTGTCATCTTTGAATTCTGTGAGGTTTTCTGCTAATCAAATATCTTTGGATTATTTCTAATACCTCGACCTTTAGAAGCTGTGATAAGAGGCAAAACAGTAACCAAAGACTTGAAATCCCATCAGTTATCAAGATTTTATTTAATTAAAAGAAGTTTAACAGAAGCGAAGTTTAGAGATTACTTTCTTCTGTTTTCTAGCTCTCCGCTCTGAACTGATGAAATCCGCAGCTTGCCAGCAACAGCAGCATTTTCTCAAGGTCGAAAAGACTTTTCGTATTCAGGCAGAGCAGCAGAAAAAGCTTTTCATTCCTGGCACCAAACAGTCCCACGCCTCTGCCTCGGAAAAGTCAGCGAGAGCACGTTCTGCAAGAATGCTGGCAGATACTGGTAAGGACTTTTCACAGCTAGGTAGGACAGTAATTCTTCAAACAAGTGCACCTAAGATAAATGAACGGATTAAACAAAAGGTAGGGTGCTTTAGATCAGTCAAATAAACAGGACAAGTGCTCAGCTCTAGCTATAAGGCTTAGTCCTCTGGTATCTAGGATTTTTATTGTATACTTATTCTATTTTTGATTTCTTGATCAGGTGTAGGAGATTTCTGCACAAAATTTATTCAGGTAGTTGGTATTTAATCAATAGCAGTAACTCAGAAAATTGTTTAAAAAAACCCCCTATATGTAAATTGTCTCAGCCAGCAAAGACGTGGCAACCTGAAACTTGAAAATAGTTTCTGATAGTACTCAGGTCTCAGATAGTACTGAGATCACAAACATAGTCTGTGGCCATACAGCATTTGTCTCCTTAAGTTAGTTTTTCTCAGGTTTTATATTCAGAATCTGTTGGGATCTTAAACTTTAAGACATACTCTGACATCTTGCTTCAGAAGAGCTGGACCAATTGAAAGTCTCTAACCCCAAACTCGCAGTGTTTGTAACTAGGATGCAGGGTCATATGTCCGTGAGATGAAGCAGTTCTAAATTCTGTGAATGAGGAACAAGCAGGAATTTTCATTAGTTTGTTTTGCTGTATTCTGCCTTTCTGCACTGTAACTTAATGTTCTCTAAAATACATTTCTAGAGGGCAGAAGTTTCAGTTAACCAGTCTGGAAAAACAGAATTGTATTGCAAAGCAATGATACGGGAGCGGCATGACATCGCAAAGCAAAGTGACAAATGACTCGCTGTGGCAAGGCCATGGGACTGAGTGTCTTACGCAGTCTGTATCATAATCCCCGTCTAGTTCTTAGTCAAGGGCATCATCACACAATCCATCTTGATGTCTGTCATACAGCACAGGTCACTCCCTACATCCCTTGAGGCAGCAAAGCTAGGCTATGAAGCATGTCTTGTGATTTCCAATTCAAGTGCAGCTCTGAGTAGTAATGGTTCAAAGTGGTTCTCAGATGTTGGCTACGTCAAAGATTTCTACCAGGAACTGACCTGTCTTGAAGCCTTTTCCCAAAGCACAAACTGTGGGACAAGAAAGGGGTGCATGGGGAGAGGTGGTGGGGAACCTCGTTCCTTTTAGAAACCATAGTTTCGGACAAGGTGGGTACCAAACCATCCACAGACAAATACAACGTCTGTTACAGAATCTGACTTTAGTTTGACCCATAGTACAGGCTATGGCAAGGAACACTTCTCAGTTAACCAGGACAGAATTACCTCCGATGTTGGCAGTGTCACTAGTGAGGCCGAGGAAGAGCAAACTGAAATGGGCACTGTTGGCTTGTAGCTTCCTACGCTGCCTGTTCTGTAGATAAACTCGGACTGTCCACGTGCCTGTCAATCCAGCACCCATCCCTGGCCTTACTCAGAGTACTACCCTGCCAACAACGATCGCAAAAAACCATCCTCAACTTCACATCTTGTTTTATTTTTGGAAACAGATGGCAAATCTGAACACGGGCCTTCTCTCTATGTACCTGCACGTCCTGACAGGGCAGAAGCCACTTCGCAGCATGAAAAGAGAAGAGGCCCAAGTTGTCCAATGTCCCCCGACAAGTTCCTCTTAACTGTCAGCATGCTGCAGAACGCCTGCAGGTCAGCCCTAGCCAGCTCCGGTATTAAGCATGCTGCGAAAGTCAGGGAAGCATGGGAACCTCCATGGGAACATCAGCAACGCCGCCCCAAAAAGGTACAAATACACAAACCCCCTCTGCAATGCAAAAACGATCAGGCAGCCCAGCTCCAACGTGTGAGATTGCACAGCGATTCTCTGACTGTGAAAAGAATTTCTATACCCTTTGAAACCAAAATGCTGCGGCTCAAGCTGAAAAACTCTTTGCATGGACCCGCTGTGAATTCCTCCATCCCCGCTCCCTCTGTTGTACGTCCCAAGACTTGTTGTGGTTTGCTGCGAGAAAAGAAAGCTCACAGCGGTCATGGTAAAGCTCTTCCTCTCACCGAAGACGGGGTTCAGCTTATCGATCCCTTTACAGCTTCTTCTGACCTGATCAAATCAACGCGTGTGATGATTGCACAAATGAAGAATGAAGCGGTTCCCAGGAGAAAAAAGCCCTTTTGTCCGTATGCTGCAGACCCTTCCCGGAGTGACAGTGGCTTCAGGCTTCTGACAGCAAAACAGAAGGAGGTACATGAGGCAGCCACTGTAGCTCAGTATCAGGCACACCAGGCAAAGCTCACAGAAGATCAGCAAAGAGCACGCAAGAAGGCCTGGTTAAGGAAAATTAAAGGCCTACCTATAGACTCTTTTACTGAGGAGGGGAAAATAGCTGCTCCTGAGCTTGGGCTTAATACATTTATCTAAGGTAATCCCTTAGTCCAACAACCAACCAGTATCTGAGGATTCTGGCATCCAGCTGAGTCTGCCATGTCAACCCCTGTGGTTTCTAAGTATAAAAGACATCTCCGCTGTAAGTTCTTCTAAGAGATATTATTGGTATATTCAGCTGTTTCTCCAGGCAGTGAATGGACCGAGTCCTCTCCTGGATTTATCTTGCTAGACCTGCTGTCACTACAGACACAGCGCTGTTTGACACTAATATAGCTCAACACATGGCTCAACTGTGTGTGAATAATAATAAAAAACCTTTATTAGAGTTTATGTGGCTTGATTACAGTTTATAAGCTGAAGAAGTGTGGACTGAAAACTGGCTGAGCAGCTGAGCCCAGAGGGTGGTGATCAGTTGCACGAAGTCTAGCTGGAGGCCAGAAACTAGCAGTGTAGCCCAGGGGTCAATACTGGGTCTGGTTTTGTTTAACATCTTCATTAATTAACGACGTGGGCGACGGGGCAGGGTGCACCCTCAGCAAGTTGGCAGGGGACACCGAAGTGGGAGGAGTGGCTGATGCACCAGAGGGTCGTGCTGCCATCCAGAGGGACCGGGACAGGCTGGAGAAATGGGCCGAGGGAGACCTGGTGAAGTTCGGCGAGGGGAAGGGCCGAGTCCTGCCCCTGGGGAGGAGCAGCCCCAGGCAGCAGGACACGCTGGGGCCACACCCAGCTGAAGCAGCTTAAAATTTAATTTGTACTAAATAGAAAAATAAAGGTAGTGTTTTCTATTTCTCCATTTTTGTGGATAAAATGCCTAAATGTGCTTGATTTCCACTAATGCTCGGGACTTAAATGGGCTTGAGTTGGGAAGACAAAAACCTCTCCAGCTGTCCAACTCTGAGTATCTGGGCCAGCGCACCAGAAATCTATTATTCTCCTGCATTAGAGGCTTGAGGCGGGACAGTTCTGCCCGCGGTCACGTCAAGGGTCCTTTCAGCAGCAGTTCTGGTTTGAGATGAAAGTCTGTGAAACTCCCCATACACAGGACTTAAATGGGCTTGAGTTGGGAAGACAAAAACCTCTCCAGCTGTCCAACTCTGAGTATCTGGGCCAGCGCACCAGAAATCTATTATTCTCCTGCATTAGAGGCTTGAGGCGGGACAGTTCTGCCCGCGGTCACGTCAAGGGTCCTTTCAGCAGCAGTTCTGGTTTGAGATGAAAGTCTGTGAAACTCCCCATACAGTAGGGTGGTGATTAGTTTTTGTTTGTTTATTTTAATGTCGTCTTCAACTTCCAAACCCTGGGATTAAGCCAGACCTTGCCAACAGTGAAAAATAACAATAGTCGTCCCCCAGAGAACAATAATGAACAGGTAATAAAAACTAAGTGCCCATGTAAAACTACGAGGAAGCCAGAAACTAATGAAGATGTGGGAGCTGGACTGTTGTAATTCAGACTTGCTGCCGAAAGGCCGTGCAGGCTGGGGATGAGCGAGGGTGGGAGGTCAGCAGTTGGCCTTATTGCAGCACGTCTGCGCTATGGTACAGGGATTGTAGCTGTCTGAGGTGGCTTTGCCCGACATTAGTTTTCAGACACGAAGCAGCAAGGATTTCGCGCTCAGCCACGGGATGGCACTTTCTCGCAAGGAATCTGGCGTAAGCGCAGCTGCAGCCAGAGGCCTTTTGGCACAACCTCCCTGGAAAAAAGCATCTAATAGAGGGAGCCCGGTGGAAAAACATCACGGAAAGGCTGATGCCTTTTTAGTCATGCCGAAGTGAGGAGGATTAGAGTGCTGTCTTCCTATTTGGAGCCAATAAATCAGCATCTCCCTGCAGGTTTGGGTCCTCAGGCACTTACAAGATGCTACAGCCAACAGAGGTGGTGTGAAATTACCTACAAAGGCAGAGCTGGACCAAGTCCTTCCGCGATCGGCTTTAGCTCAGCACAGTGGATGCAAAGCCGGGAGCTGGGCGTCAGAGATGCATTGGAAGGGAGTTAACGTATGGGACGATGTCATACACGGCACGTGAAGTCACTTACAAAGGTAACTAAGAGGAGGTTGTTTTACTGTCTTTGCAATTCACTTCTGCATTAAATTGACCTGTCTGTGCACCTGGCCTTCGGGTGCGCGGAGGGGACAACCTGGGGGTGCCGGCGGCAGCACTGGCGTTGTGCAGGGCGCGATGCACCCGCAAGCAGAGATCAAGCCAGACAGAGTGGTGGCAAGGTAGTTTCGACAGAGTTTTGTTGTAACTAGGTGCCATTAGTGTTGTACTCGTCACCCGCAAAGCGTAGATAATATGATCCTGATGTGATGATTCCACACTGATGTCACGGCAGTTTTGTCTGTATAGCTCGACAGGCGTTTCTGAACAAAACGTGCTTTTACCCGAGTGCTGGTTATAGCTAGAAGTGTTTGTATTTCAGCAGAGGAACGGTGCCCGACGCTTCACTCAGTGAACGGAAAAGGAGCGAGAGAGTATTAAAAAGAGGCAACAGCAAAGATATAAAAAGTACATTAAGTTTTTTATATAGTGTTGTATTTATCAGTAACAGCTTTGGATTGCCTGTGACATGGCATGCTGACTTAAGTGAGCATTGCAAGTGTACTTGTTAACTAGGTAAACAAAATGGGACTTTTTAATGTTGCCTTTAAATCGATGTGAAAACAAAACTGTACGCAGGCAGTATTGAAGCGAAAGGACGTTTTACTTGTTTGTGGCTGGATCACGCCCCACGAGATTAGATCGTGTATATCAGACTTAAGATAGCAGCGATTCTAATAACTCTACATCTGCCCTTTCTAAATTAAAAAAAAAAAAATTAAAAAAATTAAAGAGTTGCCCTGTAAGTGGAGGATGGAGAGCAGGAAAAAGCTGATCAGGAGGTGAGGACTGGAGCTGTTACACCTGGGTGACTGAAACTTTTAAGCCATCCTACACATCTGACTTGGCACAAACCTTTCCAGCAGGCCTGTAAATGGCAATCTCCTAATTCATCAGGCTCAATTCTGCAAAGATCGCTGACCTATAAAAGAGCATGGACAAGTCAACAGGCTGGTAAGTACATAATTTTTATGTGAGCCAGGTCTCACGATGAACATTAAGTGTTCTGACTTGCTGCTACGCTTATTTCTATGGTGCCTCTCTGCTGTGTTCTTTCAGGTGTTAAGTAAGTATAAAGTGTTAATTTGAATCCAGTACAGTTTTTGAGAAAGTCATGAGAGGGAGGGCTGCGTCACTTAGGGCACTAGCAGGTACCAGAGCTCTTTACAAGCGAGCGGGGATATTAACCCTGGAGCATGGGTGAGTCTGAGCCCCGGGGTTACAGTCTGCACGTCTGGGGATCTTCCCTGTAGCCGCAGCTCCGCGCCTTGATCTTCCTCCTGGATGGCTCTAACTGTGGGGTCCGGGGCCCCATGTATGGTAGAGACCATTAAATAGCCAGGTCTTTACACGATGAACATTAAGTGTTCTGACTTGCTGCATAATACGCTTATTTCTATGGTGCCTCTCTGCTGTGTTCTTTCAGGTGTTATGTAGAAATAAAGTGTTAATTTGAATCCAGTAGTTTTTGAGAAAGTCATGAGAGGGAGGGCTGCGTCACTTAGGGCACTAGCAGGTACCAGAGCTCTTTACAAGCGAGCGGGGATATTAACCCTGGAGCATGGGTGAGTCTGAGCCCCGGGGTTACAGTCTGCACGTCTGGGGATCTTCCCTGTAGCCGCAGCTCCGCGCCTTGATCTTCCTCCTGGATGGCTCTAACTGTGGGGTCCGGGGCCCCAGCTGTGTTTTGGGGACAGCGTACGCCAAGAGCCCGATGCTTCGCTGCCCCCCCAGCAGGTCCCGGTGGGTGGGAATGCCCAGAGGGCCGAAGGGAGCTTTGTCCGACACCAACGCCTGAACAAGGCGAAAGCAGCAGAGACCTGCTCCCCAGCTCGGAGTGCGGCCCGTCCCAAAACCTTCCGACAGTTTAACGCAAAGGTTAGGCAGTGGTGCTGCGTATCTTCGGAGGTGCCGAGAAATTCACGTTTCCCCAACAACAGCAGCAAGATATTAGCTGTGTTGCAGCAACACTGATGGTAATTTCTGTAATCTCCCTTTTGCCGCACCACAACCAGGTTTTGGATTTTTGCAAAGAATCATAGAATCACTAAGGTTGGAAGAGACCTCTAAGATCATCGAGTCCAACCAAGAAACCACGGGGAAGGTTGTCCAACGAGAATGCATCGCTGGTACCAGCACTTCATACGCTTCCACAGTATTGCTCTAGATGATGGTATTTTTAGCCGACAACTGGGGACTGTCGCTATTGACACAAGCTAAGGGAGCGCTCACACGGGTCCCCCGTGCTTGCTCTCCCCTCTCCCACCAGCGTGTGGGAGACGTGAAGCAGATGAGGTACCAAAACAGCTCAAAGTACTCCTGGGTCAGCCCAGCTGGAGACTTTTTTTGTCCTTAAAAAGCTCTGGATTTCTACATCTCTGCTTTGATGTACGACTTGCTATAGAGATCACAGTCTTACAGGTCTGAAATCTCATTTCAGGCGTATGAATACACCTAAGGATGAGCTAGTCCCAAAAATAATGAAATCTGAACTAAACACACAGTCCTTCAAGAATGCAGCAGCTGCCAGATCCGCCCGGTACGCAGTTACGGCTGGAACCGGCTACGGCGAGAGCGATCCAGAAGGGGAGACGCCCTTTTTGCTTCAAATAGGATCAAGTAACGATCCTTCAAAGAGGCAGCAAGTAGTAAACCAACGCCGTGCCTCATTGCAAGGCAACCCCTTTGCTCCTTTGCGCTTGCCAGAAGAGATGGAAGAACAACTGGAAGGAAGAACCCTATAGTTAACTTTGTCTTCCTTTATAAACGAAGCGGGAGTTTACTCATTTCTTCCCCAACGCGCGTTTTCTGACTGAATTGCTCGCGTACAAAAGCGGCTGGGCAGCGTGTTTCAGACGAGCTGTTGGCAGACGGCCTCCTCGGCGCGTGGGCGAGCTCGCAGCGGCCGGTGCATCCTCGGGCTTCGCTCCTCGCGCCGATCGCTGCCACGAGCAGTTTTAAAACGCGTCCTCGGGCTTCGCTCCTCGCGTGCGCTCACGCCGATCGCTGCCACGAGCAGTTTTAAAACCAGGGCACGGCCAACTTGCGCCGTTTTCCCTGCGAGCTCTGTGCCTTTCTGGGGACTTCGTAAAAATCGAAGCTTAAAGCTTCCCCGTTGTCTCCAGCGCGGCTGCTCAGCCTTTCCTTATGTGCTAAAAATACCCATCTGAGGGTGTTACTCCAGTTTGAGCTTTTTCTATCACGTTTTCTAGACATCCAGTTGTTTGATTATTTTTTTTTGGG
>NW_008793959.1:271260-279821 GCF_000699145.1 Aptenodytes forsteri
GGGGGGCGAACCTGGCGCCTGACGTAGGAACAGCTTTTGTACGAGGTAATGAGTCCTCTAAGAGGAACGAGGGTTAAAGGGCCCTAGGCTAGGCAGCGAAGTCAGCTGCCCGGGCGCAGAAGGGAGCCTTGGACCCGTACTGTGAGCTCACGTAGGTGTCACGGAGCACAAGTCAGACCACGGAATAGACCAGAATCCAATTACCGCGTTTTTTTCTTTTGTATGTGGTTAAATCTTCACGTTACTCCCGAATTCATTTTGATCTTAAGGCGCCATCGTAATACTCTGGGTAATCAAAGCTGTCCCTGCTTGAAGTTGGAAACAGGTTCTTTTTTCCGATATAACTCTTCGTGTCTGCTCCCCGCTTCAGGACAGCAATGATGACATTGAGGATGTGTCCCTCTTTGATGCAGATGATGATGTATCCAGGAGATCAAAAAAGTCAAAAATAAGGTCAGTGGCCATAGAGTTTCTAGGTGAGTTCTAGGCAGAAGCCTGAGGGAGGGAAGGGCTGCCACATTACATCAAAATATGTAATGGCAAACACCTTCTTTATTTGGCTAGAGGTAACGGAGAGTAACTTCTAGATAACTGAGAGTGCCAGCTCCAGAAGCTCAGCTGGAATTCGTAGACCTGCGCCTTCATGCCTCTGGGTGCCCGCACATGTAATCCGTGTTTCTCTCCCTGTGTGTAAGGGATCTACGCTGGCACAATGACTCTGTGTAACGGGAGGTTCTCGCCGCGTTGAGTGCTGGTTCTGGGCTAGTCCGTTATCTCTTCCCCAGTCTTCGTTCTCGAGTACGTTTGGTGCTGCCCTGCTGTCTGCCATGTCCTGGCGTGGCTGGTCCAGCCGCCTCCTTCCTCGTTCTGCCCAAACTCCTGCCACAGAGCAGTGTCCGTACACAGGTGCTGTGGTGACCCTGGCTCTGTACTGCACGTTTCTGACCTGGAAACTGCAGAAATCTGAAAGAAGGGCGGGTCTGCTGTGTTGAGAAATGTCGTCTTTCCTTCAGAGGTATTTCCTCTGTCAGAACCTTTTTTAATTTACCCCATAAAAACTGCCTCACGTTGAACACTAGGTAAAACTCCCCGTCCCCTTCCACCCCAAATTCTGTCTGCACGTGGGATATCACTGCATGTAGAATGTGTCTTCCTTACGATGAGCTTCTAGTCAGTTTATTTTCCACATTTTCAGCAGTCGTGGCACACTGGGTTCATGTTACGATGCTGATCCTTATCCTCCGAGTTGGCGGGAGATCGCCTTGGCAATGTCATTTCTCTGAAATTGCTTCAGTCTTGTCTGAAAGAGCTGTGACTGTACTGTGCTTCATTCCAGGCATCCAGTGGCATCATTTTTCCACTTATTCTTCCGAGTCAGTGCGATAGTTGTCTATCTGCTCTGTGAGCTCTTAACTAGCAGCTTTATTGCCTGCATGGTGACAATTATCCTCCTCTTGTCGTGTGACTTTTGGGCTGTAAAGGTAAGTTCCTCTTACGCTGTTTGTTATTTTTGTCTTACTATATAAGAATAATTGAAGAGAGTGATATTCACCTCACAAAAAAAGTAACTTCTTTGTGCCTTTCCAACAAAATGGTACCCAAGATACCCTCAAGGACTGTGACGTATTGCAAAGTGTTAATGAAATAATAACTCTTAAACCTCTGTGTACCTGACTTCCTTTTGAAAATCAAACGGAGCATATATATTAGACTTTCTTTTAAGGGAGCACAGGCATCGTTATCAGATCACTTTCGAATCACCAGAAATACGCCTCACTTTATATCGTTACAATAATTTGTGATTGTACTGGACGTACCAGAAAATAGATTGTTGTGGACATAGGAGCCATGTAATCTTGTTTTCCCAAATGTGAGGCAAATGAGCACCGTTGAAAATAGTAACCCCAACTTTGGCAAATGGCTTCTTCTAGCAGAAGATAGAAAGCTCGTTGCTTTTTTTCTATTTCAGAATGTCACAGGGCGACTGATGGTTGGCCTTCGCTGGTGGAACCAGGTGGATGATGATGGTAGAAGTCACTGGGTATTTGAAGCCAGGAAGGTAATTTTCTTTTTTTTTTTTTTTTCTTCTCTTTTAATTGTTTCTGTTTTATGAAACCCCTATTAATTGGAGGTTATGCTTGTGATGGTAGATTGCACGATGTAGACAGTTACTTCCAGCCACAGATCTGTAACCACAGGCTTGTTTCCTGTAGGCTGCTGAATGAGCTTTTTGGTTGTTGAATTATTTAAAAAGTCTCATGAGGTATTGGTCTGGCGTAATGTAAGTAACTTAAAAGTTCCACGTAAAATGCAGTAAATGTTCCCATGTCACGTCAGTAACCTACAAGTTTTCTGGTGTGGGCTTGGAACAGCTGACGTAAGCTTCTATCTCCTACAGAAAACTACTGGAAGTAGGAAGAAACGTATAGCATTCGTCATGGCTATTGCTTTGCCTTTGTGTTCACGACGGCTACTGCTACCGCTAGTATCCCATCTGTCAGGCACCTCACAACACGTCACGTATTTACCCTTTTGGCCCCTGTCTCTGGTCTCTGTTTGTATGGAGCTGATGGCGTGCAGGTCGGGAGTGAGGTTGAGATCGTTTCCTAGATCACGTGGGAGGTCTGCAGTGGTGTAGGGACTTGAGCCCAAACCTTTCTCCAGCTGAGTTTGCGCACTCACTACAGGCCCATTCTTTCTCAAAACCGTGCTAATTTAGAAAAGCTAGAACATACTTGGGGGAGGGGGGGGAAGGTAGCTGAACTGCTGGTGATGCTGTAGATTTACCCAGAAGTTGTTAAACCAGTCCAGATTTTTTAACTATTATAGGAAGAAGTGAGTGCTTGCTTGGGATCTTCTGCTCTGTAAAGACTTTATAAAATCAATAGTGTGGTGTGAATCAGACCTCTGCGCGTGTAAAAATTACCCTACTTTGATGCCTAAGAGTATCAATATTTAGTTCTGCCGGTGCTGGGAGTGGTGAAATTCTGGTTGTCTGTGCAGTGATTTGGAGGTAGAAAACATTACCCCTTTGGCTGTTTCTAAGCTTTGTAACTGAACCATGCGGTAAATGTCACGTTTCCCAAACTTAACCTTTTAGCCCCAAGCATTCCAAGAGGATGTGGTGCTGCTGCCTCCGCTGTTTCTGATAGAAAATTGACAGAAGGGTCCCTTAAATAGAAACATCTTCTGTTGCAGAAAGATCTTTACGTGATGTAGAAATTGATCTTGAAAGCACCCAGTACTGTTGTGTGGAGGCAAAAAACAGGGGCCTTGTAGATTCTGGACTGTTTTTAATGACAATGTGATCTATACAATGCAGCAGCCTGTTAATCTCCATTTCCTTTCTGTTTCTAGGTATCAGCGCAAGGGAGTAAAACCTCATCAGAAGCAGAGTCCCGAATTTTCTGGTTAGGTCTAATTACCTGTCCTATGATCTGGGTGATATTTGCTTTCAGCGCTCTCTTTTCCTTCAAAGTGAAATGGCTGGTGAGTTGACTCCCTTAACTCGGTAATAGACCTTGCACGTTACAAGTAAGGCGGTGTAAATTAGTGATTTTATTTTCCTGTCTCTTAGGCAGTGGTTGTGATGGGAGTGGTGCTTCAGGGAGCCAACCTTTATGGTTATATCAGGTGTAAAGTTGGCAGTAGAAAGAACTTGACAAGCATGGCGACTAACTATCTTGGAAAGCAGTTCTTGCGGCAGGTAAGATTTCCAGGGTTTTGGAAACCCTCCGGTCATATTTCTTGCTGTCCATAAACTTCCTTCCTGCCTAGGCATGAAAGGAAAGACTGAAAAAGTTGTTATTTAGAGTTCTGCAGTGGGACCCTTCACACCTTACGTCCTTGTGAATTTGAGCCCCCTTAGTTAAGTCACAAAGTAACTTGCCTGATTATTGGCATGAAGTTCCATTTGCAGTGACTCGTGAGCTCGTGTTATTTGCTGGTGCCATGGACAAGTGCCATAGGAGTTGCTGGAATGTGGCTGGTGTATTGGAAATAAGGAACGCGGTGAAAGTGGTCACAGAGTGAAATAGCTTTTGATAAACTCTGCTGCTCTTGGATAACGCATTGCTAAATTACTCCTTTCGTTGCACTGCTTCCTCTTCAGGTTGTGCTAGCCACAAAACCATGCATCTGGAGGGATGTTGCATTGGTCCTTGTGCTTCAATGCACAGCTGCAGCGTGCGTAGCGCTTAGCCGAAAGGGCTGCCACTGCCTTTTATATTCTTTCTCACTTCCAACCAGCTCTTCTCAACAGGTCCTTTTCGGCCCCAGCGCTGGGTTTTATCCTTCCGTAGGTCCCTGCAGCAGTAGGCACAACCGTCCCTTGTTCCACTTCTAGGCTGTCATTTAACTTCTGCTGTTACCGGGTTTCCTGGCTGTGGCTGGCTGTATTATGGAGGCGAGACTGGGGATGGGTGGTTTGGCTGCCACAGGTTCACAAATGTTTTCTGGAATTATTGTCATTAGTGTGAGCAGAAGCTGAAACGTTGATAAACCTTTCTTGGCAATCTGTGCTGGGATTGTCCCCTTCTGTAGCTCGATTCGCTTCTGAATGCTTTTACCACTGCGGTGGTTAACCAAAGGCCCAGACCAGTCTCAGAAATGGCAGAAATGAACGTCTTGCCCCAGAATCATGGCAGTGAGTCACATAGTTCTCCTGTACTCCTTTTCTTCTTGTCTTCTTTTGCGTTCTGCAGACTGTGGCTAAAGAGGACCAAGCTGCATCCTGAGTACGGTGGAAGCCTCAAGCCAGACCGGATTCACAGTAGTGAACAACAGAGAATGTTGCTCTGACCCATGAGATCTGGGAGCTGCATACGTGAGGTGTGAATTAAAAGAAGTAATTAAATTGTGTGAGACTTCAGGTTAACGCTCCTAGCAACTTATATTCGATTTTCCGCTAGCAGTTTGTGTTTAAGTCTTTTCTTCAGTTTGATGAATTAGAATTAATTTGCCTAAACTTTAAATGAAAAAATATCCTAGGTGGCTCTCATACAGGTTTAGAACTAGGGGATGAATTAAGAGAAAATTGCTTGACATCCTTCTTCAGAAAAACCATGCACAAGCCGAGCCTTCTGTTACCCAAGGACTCCCCCGACTCCTCCAGCAGTTGGTGCCTCAAATAGTTTCAGTTGTGGACATTGCTGCGTTTTGTTCTTGGAGGTCATTGCTGCTTCTGTTACGAAGTTTAGATAGCGCTCTTCTGGCTCCGCATCTCTCTCATTCTGTGATTTGAACGGCGCTGAGGTGGTTGCGGTGAAGGACATCTGAAGGAAATGTTGCTGTTGGCTTAGTGGGAAGATGCTGTGGTTTCCACGAGACTTCAATAAAGCGACTTCTGAGCAGCTCCGGTCTTTTATTTATCTGAAGCATTCTTGGAGGTCTCGGTAACATCTTAAACCCCTGGATTTATGGGAAGTCCCTCTTCTACCTGTAGGCCTGCGTCTGTCTGGAGAGCGTAGCAAGAGTAAAACCAGTTTACGAGGAAGGTTGCAGGCACGGTTTCAGAGACGGAGTGAATCTGAGAGCAGTCGTCGTCTGACTGACGCTGTTAAAGTGATGCCATCTGGCGTCGTGTCGGCGCCGCGCTGTAGCGTGCGTTTGGTGCCGCGGGTCGTCTTCTCTGGCCGGGAGGGTGTAGGGTGACGCGGTCTGCGGTTTCCTCACCAGCCCCTTGGCACAGGGTCGCAGGGAATGGGACCGACAGGGGTTTTCGTTTCTTGAATCCACGCAGTATGCTGTCCTTAAGCCGTGCTCCCCAAGGAGCCTGTGGGCTGGAAAAAAGCCTTTTGTAGGATCGTGAAACGTTGGCTGGCAGCGTTCACTTAGATGGCAGAAAGTGGCGTGTTTTGTGTGAAAAGCTGTACGAAAGGGATCAGTTCCTTCTTGTCATGTAATTCTGTTCAAGGCAGACTGTGCTTTCGCAGCGGCGGATATTGTAAACTTCAGATGAGGTATTTTAAATTAAGGATGTGGTTTCTTTTTGAATAATGGGTATTGTAAATTGTGGGATTGCATTAACATGATTTCTCTCCCTGTACTGTAGCAACACTTGGGAGCTGTACACTTGTTTAACTCTTTGGATTGATACCTTCCTTTTGTAAATATGTATTTATAAAATCTCGAAATTAAAATAATGCTTTGTTTAACCAGACCAGCTAGCCCTTCTATGATTCATGGCTGAGCTCTGTTTATACACTGTGTTCTTGCAACGTAGTTTTAACGGGGGTTACTTGTCAAGTTAGACGGTGCTGTTCAGCGAGCTCTGGCACAGTTCCTTTCACCCAGGGGTCTTGGACAGTTTTTCCCTGTGCAAACACTTTCTTCGTAAGCGTGCTGGAGCCGTTGCCATGCAGCGCTGAAGCAGTTGTCACTCTGTAGGGCTCGGCTGGAGTGGCTGAGGTGCTCCTTCCGGGGGCACCCGGAGGGCCCCTCTGCCCAGCTCCCTGGCTCGCTCCTGGCAGGTGGCAGCGTGCTACCGTAAATGCTCCTGCCACCACCTAGCGGGATCTTCTAGTCCCCATTTACATGGAAAGGATGATTTATTTCTAAGGAATGAATGTAAACGGGCAAAATTAAGTCAATCACTGAAGTAAAGGTGCTTCTGCAGCCACGCGGGGATGTGCGACTGCAGCGTCTGGCCCGTACGGCGCGATGGAATGGAAATCCTTTCTGCTCCAGTCCAACAAGGCCCCAGTTTGCCGCTGCCGTCGGAGGGACGGCACTGACTGGCACAGCTCCAGCCACGAGGTAGTTGTTTTAAAATGTGTTGAAAGTTTCGACTTAATGTTTATTCGCCTGCTGCCAAAGCTCCTCCCAAACTGCTGGAAAATAGAGTGTGCTTTTCTGGAAGTTGCAGTTTATTTAATCAAGGACAGAGGCATTTATTAGTACGTGCCTTTAAATATAGCCCTCTGGCTTATTTTAACCTTTTGGCAAACATTCAGTCTTTTGGCTTCTGAGAAGCTGGCATTTTATTGCCTTTCTCCACGGCGTGGATCAGAACCAAATTTCTTATCGCTTCTCCAGTTGGGCGTGAGACTCATTTGATTTTTACTCGCTGTCTGCTGGGGTTTCCTGTGAAGCGGGAAGTGGGAGTTGCCGCAGAATGGGGAAATTCTCTGAATGTGCTTTTTTCGACAAGCCTGGGGAATCCGGGCTTGAGCATTAGCTGTGTAATGGTGGCCCCACCTAAGACCTCCAGGCCTGGGTGGTGGCTGAACTTTCAGGGTTTACAGAAGCAGAAATACTCCAGGAGCAATAATAAAAAAAATACTATTTGCTCTGAAATAGCAAAGTACGCCTCGGGTGTTGCAAGCACAGCTGAAAGGTGGGCTTGAAATCATCCTCATGTTACAGGCAGAGCCATTTTGAGTCCTTGGAGCATAGTGGCTTGGGCCAGCAGGGAGCTTGCTCGCAGAGCTGGGGACAGAACGGGCCCTGGGGGACGTTTGCTGTCTGCTTTGGGGTGCGCGAGGCCCGATCCTTCCCGTGCGTCCTAGGGATGAGCTGCTCTGTTGCTCTTTGGCCTCAGCGGGGACCTCTCCCCTCCTGCTGCCGCAGACCAGCCTTGGTTTGTCCTCACCCACGGTGGCATTGCGCTGTGCAGCCAGCTGGGTGCTGGAGTCCCCGGGGAAGGCGCCTGATTACAGGGGCAGAAGCAGTGCTTTTTCTGGCCCTGTGCTTTAACGCGTTACCATGATGCATCGGGCTATTCTCAAAACGCAAAAGCGTTAGAGGCAGTTCTGCCCCGTCCGGTGCATCTCCCCTTCCCTCCGTGCTACCCCCCTGCCCTGGGGGAGAACCGCAGGGAGGGGCGAGGGAGGGATGCTGAGTGTGCTGGGGCAACCTGGCCCCGGGCACTTGGAGCCTGCCTGTCTTTTCCTCCACGAATTTCTTGGAAACTTGCCGGGCCTGGAGGGCTGCAGGGAAAGGTCTTGGCAGAGGCCACGGTCAGCCCTGCTCACACGGGACAGGACATCCCAGCTGGCATTTCCTAAACAAAAAGCTGCAGTGATTAATGGAGAGTGACCTTTGGGGAGACCAAAGGGAGCAGGGATGCGGGTGAGGAGGGTGGATGTTGTCCAGGACCCAGCGCCGCTTCCACGGCTCCTGGCAGGAAAGGATTTCTCGCTTCCCTCCTGCCTTTCCGTGCAAACAGCCCCAATTTGGGAGCAGGCATCCCTTCCCACCCTGCAAACCCATGGCAAACCAAGAGTCACCCCACGGCCCTGATAAGACAGGTGAAGGGTAGAGAGAAAGGAAACGCTATTTCTGTTTTACTGATAGCAGCATTTTTACACCACAGAGGACGCGTGGGCCCGTCATTATCTGCCTGTGTGTGCTGAAAGCAAACGGGGTGTGTTCAACGCCATTCCAGTTCCTACCCTCCCCGGTGCCACTGCGTGGCTCGGGGCAGCTGACGTCGGGGACACGCTGCGCTGGTTTCTGCCGCTCAGCCACAGGCTGCAGCGCTCGGCTGCTTGAATTTCACTTCTCTTTCTCAGGGGGAGGCATCGCCTTTGGGTACGGCTGGGGGGACCCGCCCCCCCCCC
>NW_008793959.1:279937-376773 GCF_000699145.1 Aptenodytes forsteri
CAGCGCCTTGGGGTACGGCTGTGGGGACAGCCTCTTCCTCAGCTCGCAGCAGGTATGTGTGCTCCCAGCTGTGTCTTGAAGCTGCGAGAATGGCTCTCTGGGTCAGACTGAACTCATCAAACCCCAGGTTTGTCTCGAGCAGTAGCTAATTCCGTGTGCCTTGCAAAGACTGTATGGAAATGGCAAACTCACAGCCACGCTTCCAGGAACACCTTTTGTACCTCCACAGGTTTGTGGCTCCCTCTGTCACCTGACGGATTTTCCTGCCATTAATTTGACCGATTCCTTTCTGAGCCCACGCAGACTTCTAGTATTTGCGGTGTCCTGTGGCAGAGAGCTCCACAGATTAACACTGGCCGTGGAAAGATGCTCCACATCTTGTTTGTGTGGAACCTGCCTCCAGCTTAATTTGGTGCCCATCTGGTGAGGGAAGGGAAGGCCAGGGGTGTTCTGTGTTTGCCACCGTATACAGCAGAGAGACGCTTGATTTTGCATTAAACACGGGGTTTGAAATCCCCAGACAGACTTAAACTACCGTTGGGATCCTGCTGGATCAGCTTGCTGAAGATCCAGGGTCTCCTGTCTCTCTCAAAAGTCACCACCAGCTCACGCTGCAGTGCCAGGAGCAGTTAGCATCCTCCAGGATAGCGATTGCTGTTTGCCAGGATGTGTCCCAGCAAGGTCGCAGGTTATATCGGGGTAAAGATGTCCAGGAGGACATTACAAAGGTCCTTGGAGAGGGGGACGGTAAGGAGATGGTTGAGCAACTGGACCTCAAGAGAAGATTTGGGATGTGGGGAGATGTGGGATTCCTAGCTCTTCCAAGTATCTTTGTTTCTTTTCTTATCCTGGCAGGGCTGAGGATGACTCAAGTGCTCTGCAAGGACTGAAGGGTGCGTTGGTGCCCGGCAAGGAAAGCGAGCCAGTGTGAGAAGGAGCAACCAAGCCTGGGGCTGAGATACTATTTTTAATGCATTTACGTGTTTTGGGCTAATCCCAGCTCTGTGCCTGATACTTCACTGGGGCAAGTAGCCCAAGGATACACATGGTTTTCCGATGATACTCAGAAAGGCTGGCAGGGGTTGTCTTCATTTCTCAAGACAGGTAACAAGGAGCAAAACCAACGCAAATGCACCAAGCCTTGCACGGTGGCCGGGCTGGGCCAGGGCTGAGCAGGTCCATCGCAGGGCAGGAGCCGGCCCTGGGGAGGCAGTGGGGCAGCACGAGACAAGACAGGGTGTTTCTTACAGCGGACAGGCTGTGGCTTCCCAGGGGTGACAGCAAAGGACAGGAGTGATCCTGGGTCGCGGGGCACGCAGGGACACTGCTGCCAGCCTCCCCCCGTGCTGCCCAGCATTCACAGCATGAAATGAATCCTGGGGTGACTGCGGGCACCTGGTCCCTGCAGCACCCTCCTCACCCAGGTGCCCCGTTTGCACTCAGAGTTAGGCACCTGTTTGAGCCCAGGCACAGCTTCCACTAATCTTTACAGCAGGAGGGTTTCCTTAGAGGGGCGGGTTCCTGCAAGCCCAGGGCTTTGTGTGTCTCTGTTGCGAAGTCCTGCACGCCTGGGGTTTCAATTTTTAATGATGCACTAGTGAGATGAAAGAGCAGGGTCTCTGCTAGGCATGTTTTATGCTGCTGACAAGCAGCATCTGCTGCGGCAGATCTGCTGCGGGGACTGTGCACAGAGTTGGCCAAGTTCAAATTCATGGAAAAGGCGTTCATTTTGACTCTCCTAAAGACACGACCCTGCAGCAGACTCTGTTAGCGTTACAGCTGGGCTTTCAGAGCATAGTGAGCCATTTTTATATCCGCAGGTAAAAGCAGAAGGGTTTTTCCTGTGTTGTCCTGCTTCCTTTCTGTTTCCTTATAAATGAACTCTGCACACTTTAAGGGCCGGCGTCAGCGTGCCAGAGCAAGCCTGCAGTACCCATCTGGTGGGTACGGCTTGGATCCCAGCGGTTTCTGGAGCCCCAGACGTGGGGGGGAGGATGGTTGGATTTTCCTGTAACGGAGCCTGGAAAGGGAAGCATCTCGCTTCCCTAAGGGATATTGAAAGAGGAGAAGGAGGAGACAGTATTTAAAACACAGAAAGCAACCCATAGTGTAGTGCAAGGTAGAAATGGGCAGCAGAGATGATTTCAGGCAGGGAAGCTTAGGGCTGTAGGGTATAGGCTATGGAGCTATAGCCCTCTAAGGTCATGTCACGCTACTGAATCATCTGTTGCACAGATGAACTATAGCTACTTCAAATAGGTGGGTTTGTTCATATTAAAATGGCCACTCTGGGTCATGCCAAAGGTCACTGTAACTCAAAATCCAGTTTCTGACCTGCTTGATGATGCTGATGCTAAGGAAACGGGGATATAAAATAATGATGCCACTCTTGCACCGGCTTAAAGTCTGGCAGTCTGTGAAGCAGGATCTCAAAGGCTGTGTCTGCATCGTCGTTTCTAAGAGCTATGAACTTGTCTCAGGACTTAGTGGCATCCAGACCCTCCCATGGCAATGAGTTTCATACAGAAATGATGTGTTCCCAGGGAACCCATCGAAAACTCCTATTTTTATTCCCATCCTTTGTTACAGATTTTTTCACAAACTATTAATTTGTAAATTGTCCAATTAATGGCTATTAATGCCAGATCATCTCATCCCCCAGCTGCTTGCTACACATTTCAAAGAGCCTTAATATCTGCCAGGTGGGACTCCCCTCCGCAAAAGCCACGTTGATGCTCTTCAGCTGTTTCTTATCTCTCTGAATCCTGGTCTGTAGAAGTCCAGTTTGCTCAATATAGGAGTTGGAGTTTCTGGTCTGTTGTTCCTCATATTCCTCCCAGAATCCTTAAAAAAACCCCACATTTGCCACCTTCCACTCATCTGGCAGCAGGAGAAGCAGTCGGTTTGTCTGGGGATTAGTGGCTTGGTGGGTTCATCCCTGAGCCCTTTGGACTCCTCCTGGAAACCTCCCTGGCCTGCTGAGTTATTCCTCTTCGTGCTGCCAGCTTGTGCAAACCTCCTTCTATTTAGTTCATTTTGGGTGAGTTCTTTAGATTTTTTCTCTTTTTTTTTTTTTCCCCCCAATCACAAAGCAACGTGTAAACAACTCCATAGTAACCACTGTAGTACATGAGTCATTTAGCTTTTCTGCCACAGGACATACTCAGTTGTTCTAGCCTACTGTTGTGTTTCCAGATTAAAGGAGGGTTTAGTTGTTGAGACAGTTACTCACAGTTTCCTACTGAGTGTACCGATGTTCATTCTGGCCCTTTTTTGATGGTTTGTATGACTTCTCCCCCGTTAGGTAGATCCTCCACCCCTGCGGGACCTTCCACGCTTATCATCTGTCCCCTCTGCTGTAAGGTTTAAAACTCCGTGTAAGTTTCTTTTAGCTAATAGCTGCTTTATATTTTGCTTTTGTTGGAGCCCTCCCTCACATCTGGACCCAGTTTCAGAAGGAATTTGAATCACCCACCAAAACTGCCTCTGGTCTCGGGAACTTCCCACACCCGCTTCCCAGCATCCGAGAGCCCACTGGGCTGGAGGTGCCCAAACCCTCCTGCGGGCAGAGGTCCCGACCCAAAACCTCACCTAAAATCCCTGTGGATGAGGAAAAAACTAAACACCCTTTTGCACAGCTCTTGGGTATGTGAGCCCTTGATTTCTCATGTTATAAATTGCAGGGTCATGCCCAGAAGTTTGGTTTAATTAGGATCTGGACTGGAGAGAGGAGGGGATGGGGACTTTACTTGGATCCTGCTCCGTCCCCAGCTCAGAGACCAGGTCATCGTAGGTGGGGTCTGGCCGGTGGCTGGGGCAGGAGAGCGGCACAGATCTGGTTGCAGGTTGGGGGATCTGGCACTGACACCTGGGGTGCGGTGCCTTCATCGGGCATCACAAGCCACGCTCGGGTTGATCCCCCAGAGCTCTGCTGCAGGTGCTGCGAGCGGGACGCCCCAGATCCCGCTGCTCCCAGCTGCTGCAAGAGCAACCTCAGCAGAACAGGAGGAAAACGCAGGATCTGTAACAACCCTGTGGGTTTTTTCTCTCTGTTTGCGGTGGGGTGGGGAGCACAGCATCCCCTGGGGTGCTACCGGACCGGGCAGCCTTTAGGGGACATTAAACCAGCCTTCTCGTTAGCACCTGGTCAGCGATCCCCTGGACAAAACCTCTCAATCCCCCGTGGCCTTTGTGTTTAAGGGCAGCATCAGCAAACATCTGGAGCAGCTCAGCTGGGCTGACCCTGCCATCGGGTCCCTCCAGCCCAGACAGCCTCCGCGCAATGCAGACTTCAGTCCATCCCTCTCCCGTCTAAACCCACATGGCGGCAGAGGGAGCTCTTATGCTTTTTTTTTTTTTTTTAATTAATTAAATAAATAAATAAAAAAAAACCACCAGAGCAAAGAAAGTTTTCTGGAAGGGCTTGCCGGAAACGCCTCTGAGGATCAATCCTGCAATGTGAGAAGCGCCAGGAGCAACCTGCCAGCCCAGCGCCTCCCGTGCGAGCGGGGGACACCGCCCTCTGAGGATCAATCCTGCAATGTGAGAAGCGCCAGGAGCAACCTGCCAGCCCAGCGCGTCCCGTGCGAGCGTGGGACCGCGGTGGGAAGGGTGTCACCTCCCTGGGCATCGCCCCTGGCCGCCCGTCCTCCCGCCCCTCGCAGAGGGGTGACAAAGAGGAAAACAATAACCGAAACCACCTCTCCTTCCGTTAGTGCTCCCTCTGAGTTTTCTGGGGCCGAGCGGGGATATAACAGGAACATGATTTCACCACCCTGATGTTACAGGGTGGTGTGAGCAACCACTTGAGTTGGAAAAAATAAGTAAAAAGCAAATTTATTCCCAGCTGGGTGTGTGTGTGGGACCGGCCGGCTGGGTTGTCTCCTCAAACAGACCTCGGGACCGTCCCGATTCTGGGGGGTAAACTCTGACTTAAAGAAATGCTTCCCAGGAAGCGATTCAGCCCTGCGCCTGGCAGCAGGTGCCTGTGTGTTGGGGGGCACATCGCACCCCGCTGCACCCCTGTGGGTCCAGCGCCCCTCCCCGGGGCGTGGGCTGTGTGTTCCCCGGAGCGGTGCCGTGGTGTGCACTGGGTTTGGGGCGTAGGGATGGACATCCCCGCCAGGTCCCGCTCCTGGTTCGTTAGCTTGGAGCACAGCCTCTTGCTCCAGATCCCGGGGGTCATCCTATTTGCAAGCACCTTGGCGAGGATTTGAATTGGGGCCCCTAAAGCTGGGCAGAGCTGCTCCACATCCACCAGCGTTCAGCGCTCTGGCACCTGCTGAGGTTAGCAAAACTAAACCAAGACGGTTTAGTTTCCCTTCAGAAACCAGAAGGGAATTTTACCATCGGTTTTAGTGGGAGCTGCCAGGTTTAATTTTTGGACACCACGATAAAAATCATGTCTGCTGCTTCCAGGCTCAACCACCTATCGTCGATGCTTTGAAGCAGCAGCTAAATGCTTTCCAGGCCATTCAAATGATGACATTTTGGGATGATAGGACACAGGGGACAGGACAACCTGGCACTAGTGGCTGCCAGGTCACAGCCCCCAGACCAGGAAGGTGCAGCAGCGTCACGTGGGTGCGGGGATCATAAAGGATCATAAAGCAAAACAGATCAACCCCCATCTTTTTTGTGGTGGATTCAGCTTTCCTTTGCATGGGCGGGGATGGGGAAGGTGATCCCGTGATCCGTGAACGGGCGGTGCTGAGAGGTAGTGAAGAGCCGGGGCAGCACCTCTCACCCCTCACAGCCCATGCCATGTGCCAGCCCCCTGCTGCGGTGACACTGTGGGGTGCAACGTTGCTCCCCAGCACGTCTGTCCCAGCTGAATGGCTTTCCTCAGCTGACAACCATGGGGCTGCAGTGCCTTTCCGCAGCACAGCCCTGAGCCCGGATCCCCGGAGCCCTTGGGAAGGTCATTGGGAAGGTCCTTGGGAAGGACCCGGCTCCCTCAGGTCCTTCCCAAGCCTCCCACTCGCAGCACTGGGTCTGGCTGGTTTTGGTGGTGGGTGAGGAATAGCTGTCACCTGCTCAGTGACATTTCAGTGCAGAGCCACGCTTTCAAATCCCCCACCCCTCATCAGGTCTGCATATCCCCCTGCCATGGCCGGTTCCTACCCACCAACTCCCAAATCCATCATGACCTGGTTTTGCAGTTGCTCCTCATCCCTCGTGCTCCAGGCAAACGGTTCGGCCCCTCTATTCGGGTGGTCTCACCGAGAGACGTCAAGTACAAACATCCCCAGTGTAATTTTTGGCAGCGTCAAAGTTTCTGGCTTCAGATATATCAACAGGACTTGTCATTACATTTAGCTGCTTTCCCCTACCCTCGCTCCCACAAGACCTTGAAGTGCCCTTACATGATTTTAGGATATCCACTAAACAACCAACCTGTTATCCAGGCCTCGGATTTCATTTTTATGAGGTGGGACCGCAGTTTGCACACTGCAGCCTCGCCTGGTTGACATCCTCATCCATGCAGAGCCCCGCAGCACCCTCATCCTCATCTTCCACCAGTGTGGCAAAACCCGTGACCCACGCGTGTCTCGTGGCTGCTGCTCGCTCAGGCGTGGGGCCACACGTAGATGTGTGTGTGCAACGCAGGGATTGAGCTTGGTAGGGTTTGGGGGTTTATATTTTTCTTAAGTAGCAAGAAATGATTTCCTCTCCCCTGTGACCTTTTGCCATCCCCTCACATGGACGGCTGTGGATACCAGCACTGATGAAAACAGCGGTACCCTGCCCTCCTCCCACCACTACAGCAACCGGGGTGAACCCTGAATTCTTGGTCTTCCACCCCAAGTTTGAGGTCTCTTTTTTTAGCAGGCATGACACTACATCAGCTGCAGAGGACTTTGCAAGCTTTCCATCCAATTTATGTCAGCGCCACAGGCAGCTTGCTGCCTGTCCCACGGCTCGCTGGCCTTGCTGGGTATTAGCGGTACTGGGTGTTTGCACTGATGTTACGTGGGGCCTCGGGTAAGGGACTGGAGCCACCCAGGAGACGTGGTGGGTGAGCAGGGAAGGAGTTGCAATCTCTGGGCTGGGCTGATGCACTTGCTGGCATAGATCTAAGGTGGCTGGAGAGCAGCCTGGGACCTTCTCCGTCCAAAATCCCCATGGGCTGGGATCCCCACTGTCACGTCTTCGCCAGCACCTTGACCACCAGGTGATGACCATCAGGGACAGCCCCCAACTTACAGCTGCTTTAGCTGCTGCAGACACCGAGGTGGAAACTGCAGAGGAGGCTGAGACCCGGAGCTCAACGGACATGTCCTACAGGACAACCTGCAGGGCCATAGGACAACACTGGCAAAAGAAAGAAAATTAATTCCCTTCTCAAAGCTAAAGGAAGGCTGCCCCGTGCCCAAATTTTCAGTGTTTATTGGCACTGTGGTGATGCCTACCAGCTCCAGCCCCAGCCCTGTACAGCGCACGTGGGCACCTCACAAACACTGGAAGTAAAGATGGCTCATGGCCAGAGCAGATAGTGATTCTTGATTGCTTGGACAGGAGGAAGGAGCCCTGCAAGGATTGCAGTTCACAGGAACTTCTTTTTGCAATATTGGTTTGTATCCACATTAAAAATTCAGACTCTCTCTCCCCAGGGCTATTCTTCTTCTTGGAAATAGGTGACTTCATGGCTTGACAGGGATCAGGGGGGCTTTTTCTCCAAAAGAGACGACGACTAGAGAGCTCCGGCATGTCCCACCTGACTGCCTTCCCCAAAACACACAGCAGCAGCAGGTATTCTCTGCTTGCAGCCCGATTCCCCCTGGGGAGGGAATAGTGCAGTGGCCAGTTATCCTGCTTTTTACCCTCAACTGAGTGAGATCCTTTCATACAGGAAAATCAGAGCCCCATACCAGAGCCAAACACACCATGTTATTGAGCCCTTGAAATTAAAAGCATCTCAAGCATAAAACTCACCTAGCTGAACTATAAATCAAGCCTCTGCTTTCAGGCAAACCAAGCTTGCATACTTATGAATCACCCCCTCCTTGCTTAATCATTTTGTATTAAGGACAGCTTAAAATGAATGTCCTCAAGTCAAGAAGTCCCTTAAAAATGAGAGTCCAAATGACTAAGGGAGGATTTTACATCTGCATCCAAGTTTGCAAGCAAATATGGGCATTTGTAGGAAGAGCAGTCATCCTCCAAATATTTCTGGAAAAAAAAAAAAAAAAGCCCAGGCGGGGAATGACT
The DNA here is from genome assembly GCF_000699145.1 of Aptenodytes forsteri. Lineage (NCBI taxonomy): Eukaryota > Metazoa > Chordata > Aves > Sphenisciformes > Spheniscidae > Aptenodytes > Aptenodytes forsteri. The sequence goes on from NW_008793959.1 coordinate 288,149, forward strand.
AATGGGAGCGGGCAGGAACAGGCTGATCCGTGCAAGCGCCCGGGCGAGGAGCCTGCAAGGAGTTTGGCTGTAGGTGCCTGGCTCCACCTTGACGTATGCTAATCTGGTTGGGTGAAGGCAGATTTCTCTGGAAATAAAAATTTCCCTGCTTTCTGGTGGCCCTTTGCCAACCGAAGACCTCGGAGAGGAAAGCGTGCAGCAGCCCAGCGCTGCGGCAGTGCTTCGGCTCAAAGGGTTTGTGCTGCGCTGGGGACCGCGACAGTTGGTGGGATTGCAAACGGAGGGTGTCCTCTGCTTCTAAAACACCAAGTCTGCCTCTTTTCTCCTGCTGAGAAAGTCCTTATAAAATATTGGCCGTGCTCAGGACACTCCTGCAGCAGTAAGCAGGAGAAATTCAACTTTCTGCACTTTCTCTGCAGCGAGGTGTTCAGGGGCTGGGATCTCCGTGGGGTTTGGGGACGGAGGAGCTGGCACCCCAGGGCAGTCCCGTAGGGCAGGCGCGAGCAGAGCGCGTCCGACTGTATTCCTCCGTGAGAGCAGGAGAGAGACATTTCATGTCAGAGCAGCACAACACGCCTGCGGCTAACCTGGCGGGTTGCAAAGCCCTTGACGTATCGATGCACGGGAGGGACATGCACCCAGTCCAGATGGAGATTTGCTGGCTCAGAAACTCCTCTTTGCAGGCAGTGCTTGGGTGAACCCGCTGGTGGCAGAGGGCAGGGCTGCCCAGCAATTTGCTCATGTCTCGTGCACGCACCACGCCAAAGCAGGATGTGCCAAACACAGGCCACGGTGACCGGCTGCCCCGCTCCGGCAGCGGCTCAGCCCCGTGCTCGCTCCTCTCCCTGCGGACGCACCCGCCCGGCTGGAGCTTGCTCCGTACGTAATTGCTCCCAGGGAAAGATGGTTTGGGGATAGGTCCGCATCTCTGCCTTGGATGCTGAAGTTTGGAAGGTGGAGTACACATCGTCCAGGGGATATGTGCCCATTTGGGGCTGGGAGAGCCAGGCAGAGGGCACCCCACAGAACAGGGCTCTGGTGCTACTGTCCCCCCACAGCAGGAGCTTCCCGGCGGCGTGCAGACCCTCGCAGCACTTGATAAAAGCCACTTTCTTCATCTCCCCCTGGCTTTTGTGGCAACTGTAATACCTGACGCCCACGGATAGACACCCTCAGGCATGCAAGGACACAGCAACAGCCCCGAACACACCAGGACAGGGAAGCCCGAGCAGGTGGCACAGGCGTCCGCACGGCACCCGCTGCCCAGACGCCTGCTGTTGGACGCGCACGGATGCACAGAGGCACAACTGGGCGCTGAAAAGCATCCCAGCGTGGATCCCCGCTGGGGTACAGGGCGTGCACCCCACACCCAACACACCCTCCCTGCGTCGGGGCGCGCTCACACGCATGTGCGCGCACACACGTGTACACACACACACACGTGCGTTCTCCACAGCAGCACAGTTATTTTTTCGCTCGGCCGTGGCTGCTGTGAATTTTTGAACCAAAGGCAAGGCCTGGGCTCTAGGCTGTCAGCGGATCCTCGGGGAGGTCTAACAGCCTCCAGCTGCAGAGGATGAGCTCAGCACCAGCCGGGCCGAGTGAGCCTCCACCTTTTGCGAGCCCTGGAAGCCAGGATGGAGGTTGCTGTCGTTCTCATCGGGCAGTTTTTCAACTTCAAATGACCTTCACTCCGTTCCTCGCCCGCTCAGACCCTGGGTGCTGCCAAGTGAGAGGGGTTTCGTGGCCATGCCCTGGGCAGCTCTCATGGGTTTGGTATGGATTTCATGGATTTTTGAACTTCAGCAACTGCTGAACTTTGGCTCAGTGCTACCCAAAGGTGCGGAGGCACTGGGATCTTATAAGCCCCAGCTGGGGTGGATAATTGCAGTGTGCAGGCACAGCCCACCTCTGCCTCCTGAGCATCCTCCTCCCAGCCTGGGAGCACCCTCAGACCCAGATGTGAACTCCGCAGCTCAGGTCTCTCCTAGTCTAAATATGTATTCGAAGGAAATTCCAGCTCAGACCCCTCCTGGCAAAGCTCTCTGGCTCTGCTCTTGTGGTTTCAGCACACAGGACCTCTGACTTACAGCTGCAAATATCTTGTAGTTATACAAAAGGAAGCAGCACAGCTAATGTGCATGGGAATTATCCCATGTCCTAAAACTTTGCCGGGCCTGGAAGCCATCTGTGTGACCCTTCCCGGGGTCGGAGGTGAGACATTCCATTTTTCCTGTGTCATTCGGAATAAAAAGCAAAATATTGGCTGGTGCTCGCAGCCCTGCGAGATGCTAAGTACGTGTGTCAGGACGCTGCGAGCTATTTTCTTTAAACATGATTTAGCAATGCGAAAGTGTGTCCAGCGAGCAGCCGCCTGTCCTGCAAACACATGGCTGGGGGATGTGTCACGGTCCTTCAAGGAAAGGGCAAAAGAAAATGAGCACAACTGAAGGGCCGAAACCTTGCAAGTCTGTAGGACGCAGCAGCTGCAAGGGGAAATAGTAACGATCTCAGTGTCTGGAGAGAATTTAAAATGCAGGACGTGGATACAAAACTATTGAAGTGCTGGCTGGACGCTTAACTGCAGTAAGATGTGCAATTTATTGCAATTCATGACATATACTCGCTGGTCCTTGAACAGTATCAGTCATTAGCAACTGGAGTGGCCGGTTTAAATTAACTGATTTAGAATTTAATCTTTTAATTTAAAACAACCCATTGCAGGTGAAGTCAAGCCCACCTAATTTTGACCCTATGGACCGCCCATGAGCATCTCTCGGGACACCCACCCATGGGGGAGACCCGAGGAGTCACAGCAGCCCAGGAGCAGACAGATTTGAGATGTCCAACAAGACAAACCAAAGAGCCTGTTTCTCCCCAGTTAGAATAAAATAGAGTAGAGAGTAGAATTACTTGTAATATTTAATGGCTCGAGACGGAGCTGCGCGTCTCCTCGCTGCACCTCTCCTCTCCATTCTCCCCAGTTAGAATAAAATAGAGTAGAATATTACTTTTAATATTTAATTACTCGAGACGGAGCTGCGCGTCTCCTCGCTGCACCTCTCCTTCCCATCAACACAACATAAACCAGGGCACGTCCCGACTTTCCAAGAAAGGTCCTGCCTCTGCTCCCTGCGGTGGGCTTTTTGGGGGAAGAGCTGGCTGGTTGCGTGCTTCCACATTGAGGAAGGTCATCATGGGCTTGTTGTGCTGGACCAGCGCCAAAGACACCGAGCTGGAGCCTTTTATCCTGGGTGCTGCCCAAACGTGGGGCAAAAGGGCAGACTTTGCCTTGTACAAGACAAGACAAGAAGTTGACATGACCAAGGGTGGAAGCAGTAAGGCCGTGCCAACCGTCACGGGTGATAAAGCTCCTCACCCGTGCTGATGGGCGCTGGGGTCCTTGTTTAAGCCTCCCAAACCTTCTCCCGACCCATCCTTTGGAGATGGCACTGCCAAGATGGGGTGGCGAGTCCCAGACTGGCACTTTCCTCCCGCAAATAAAAAAGTCCAAGCCATGAATCGGGAGAAGGGAGGTGGGTCTGGGCCAGCCTCGTGCTGGGATGTTTCCTACGGGGAATAAATGAGGCAGCGCAAGGAGGAGAGGAGGAAATCACCCTGGAGAGGCGGCTTGTTTACCACAGCTCATGCTGGTCCCAGACAGGAAAAATGGCCCTTCATTTCCCTCGTCCCCTGGCACACCAGGAGGTTGTTTTGATGTGTCAGGAGAGGTGCTGGGGGCTGTCTGAAGCGCTCATTGAGAGACGCGCGTTTCCATCGCTCCCACCCCACTGAGCAGCCGGGGGTGACTCAGATTTCCTGGAGATGCTCTTATCTCGTCCTGCCCAGCGCTCACTCGGCAGCGAGGGTGAAATAGCAGCCCCTGGAAAGGCTGCCCTCTGCCCTTTCACAGGGTGCTGGAGGTTTCCTGGTTCTGCAGCTCCCACACCTGCCGAGAGCTGGAAAACCCCGGCAGCCGCCGTCGGAGCCCCGGCTCCCCGGGAGGGCTGGGGGCTGCTGCGGCACACCCAGGGCTGCACTGCCCGGTGGGTGCTCGGAGGCTCGGTGCAGGTCTGCGTCCCCAGCTCAGCTTCACCGAGCAAGGAAAGGTCACGTTGAGTTGGGCATGGCTAAATAATCCTACACAGTCCTCGGCAAACCCCTCTGAAAGCTACGGGGCACTTACATGAGTGTGTCATGACACGGACTGCTCTGGCATCACTTTTAACCAAAGTCAAATTAAGACAGAGCTGGGTGTGCAGGGCAGGCACTGGGCAGCTGTCGTGGCTCTGGCAGGGCCGTACTGTTTTGCTGTTCACCTTTGCATTCATGACATTAACCTGTTCTTAGTTCCTGATTCCAGGTTTCCACCCTTTGCTTTTTAATGGCCCGATTAGCAAAATACTCGCCTTGGAGCCCGCAGCCGCCAGCCTCACCCGGTGTCACTTCTTGCCGTGGCACACGGTGGCCATGGCCACCCGGCACCACTCTTGCCTGGACACCGCATTTGCTGCCTTCGAAGGCTGTCTTTTCCTTTGGGGAAAAAAAGGCTGAAGGAAGAGAGAAAAAAATTTAACTTTTTGTCCCAAACAACCAAAACATGGTGTATTTATTTTTCCCAGCAGTTTTGTTTGTTCTTCTGAATCTCGGTGGGGTTTGAAGATACAGGGGAGGGGAATAGGATAGTTTGGGTGGCTGATGAGAGACAACTGGATGTGCAAGAACAAATTCAGGTCTCCGGTACTACCTGGCAGCATCTGAAAGTCTTTCGTATCTGGTTTCTTATCTGAAATGTACTGGGAATCTTGATGCAATTTCAGCTCTCTGCATCACACAGCTGATGGGCTCCTTGGCCTCTGCAATATCTCCAAATCCCTCATCTTCCTCTCCAGCCTCTAAACGACGTGTTTTCTCCCATATCCGTATTCTCGCTTCGGTATCAGCCTCCCACCCATGTCTACGTGCTGCTCTGCAAAGTTCATCTACAGTAAAATGTGGAAATCAAACCTTTGGCTGAGCCAAGTGGCATTTGCATGCTTTTATCGGAAAGTCTGGGCTTAGTGCATTTTCAGAGGGACTTGTCCAGCTGCTGCGTGTGATATATAACTTCTGGGATTTCATCCTCTCGAAGTCCCCTGTCTGCAGGGAGAGCTGTGATTTTGCCACACAGAAGAGAGGCAGCAGGTAGAAAACCAGACATGCTTACTACACCATTATAAGAGCTTTGTTTCCATAATTTTAGGGTTTTTTTTCCATATATGCAAAAAAGGCCTTTAATAATGCATAAGTTACTGAAAGTGTGACTTAGCGGCTCGATATGCACACACAGAGAGAGCACTTCCAAATGTAATGTTTGATACATTCATGAAGGTCCCAATTCCAACAGAAATTCCAGATACAGCAGTAAGGCAAGACATAGTTCAGATTCGTAAGAGGCAGGTTTGGGCCAGCTTTGGCTCATCGAGCTGGACAGGCCTCCAGATGCTCTCTGGATGGTCTGAGCACCAGGAGTTGGGTTCTCCGGAGCTCTCCAGATGCTCTTGGCCAGCAGACCAGCACGATGACCATGTCTGGCTTTTCCATCGGATCCAGCTGCTCCTTCGCTGCACGCGTGGAAATGATGAAGTCAATCTAGCATGGAGTCAAGGAAACGATCCCACCTCTTTCTAACAAGATCTCATATAATTATCCTTCCACTTAAGATGACTGAGGCTTAGGATGAAAGTTTATTTGATCTTTTCCTTCCCTTCCTCACCCAGTCATCCCACAGCTGACCGGGGTCGTGCCTCCTTCTTTTGCCAAACGGGGTGGCAGGAGGATTTGGGGCGAGGGAGGCAGAAGAGATGCTGCCAAAACGCGGGGCAGGGAGGTGCCTGGCGGTGATGGTGCAGAGTGCTCGGTGGTGCTCGCTCGCTCCACGGCAAGGCCATTTCCCTGCCCTGTTTGCCAAGTGTTACGTTACCGTCCAAACCCTCCACGCCCGCAAATCCTGCTAAGCCGGATGGCGATTTCTAACAGGCTCTTTTGGGGAAGAACGGTAAAATATAGCAGGTAAACAGACACGGCTTGGTGCCTTTCCCGCTTGGGTCCAAGCAAAGCAAAGGCCCTTTCCTGCCTTGTGCCCCAGCCTGGGTCGGAGAGGGTCCCTTGGGATTCCCGTCCGTGTGAGTAATAACGCTGGCTCACACGGCGGCTCATATTTTCTTGAGCGCCGGCGAGACTTGGCAGGGCAGCCGTAAATGCTCGGGCTGGTGAAAGGCTCTGTACATCTGCACCGGGATCGGGGCTGCTTTGCTGGCTGGGATGGATGGGCGGCTGGGAGGGCGCGCGGAGCCGCCGCGGGACGCTGGCTCCTCCTCGGCTCGGTGCAACGTGCGGCAGGATGCTGCTATTGCCGCTCGTCTCCTACATCTCCCAGCTCCTCTTCAAGAGCTGAGGAACAGGTCACAGTTTTTAAGCAGCACTCGAAGTATGTGGTTGGGGGTATTGGTGTAAACTGTCTGGCTGTAAGAGCAGTGTGTCTGCAGCTGCCGGGGGAGCGGCTCCATCGCACCTCATTGCCCTGCAGAAGAGGTGGGAAGGTGTCTCGGGGCTATATTTTTGGGTCTACTTTGAGGTTAGACCGTTTTGTGTCTACTTTGAGGTTAGATATGGCTTTTCCCTGCTTTTTCTCAAAATGATATTGCTGTCCTGCATCTCCCTTGCACGACCCAGGCTACCAGTGAGGTGCTGGTGGAGCCGTGGAGGGTTTCCAGGCCTCCACCGATAGGTAGTTGCCTGTAAAAGGTGGATCTTCCTTCCAAGTCTTCCATTTGCAGTCTGGAGGGCAGAAATTACTTCCGATGCCTCCTCCTGCCTAGGAAAAAAGTTTCCATCGCGCTGTGGAAATCCCTGCGCCCCAGCTGCTCTCGTGTCACCAGAGCTCCTGGATGGGCAAAGGCTGGAGGGGGACCTGCACCTCCCCGCGGGCTCATGCTTCGGCCACGCTGAGCGGAGAAGCCCTTCACCTGCCTGCACGTCTGCCTTCACTTAAACCACGCTGCTCTTTCCTACGTGCACATCTGCAGTGTCTTCTCTTGGGCACAGGAGGTGATGCTGGAGGTCTGAGATGGAGGTGCAACTACACAGTGAACACCACACTCCGTCCTGCAGCCTCCTTGCTCCCAATTAATCAAAGTAGATACTGAAGACCATTATCATTATATTATTACCCTCATGATTTTCTCATTTTCTTGGATGTTGGGTTTGGTCTCTGTGTTAACAAATGACTACAGGGAGGACGGCAGGACCCTGGGCTGACAGGAGAGCTCAGGCTGTAGGTGGCCTCACTGTATGTCACGATCTGTGGCAACTGCCAGAATTTTGCATTCTGCTTCATGGCTCTTTTTTAATCCGTGGCCAGTTCTTTTCTTTCCTCCCTGTAATGTGACCAGTGTGACATCTGGGCTCCCCGTGCCGTCACTTGTTGGCTTTCCCTGCCACCTGGAGCCCTGCCACGGTCTCCCCGTTCTCCAGCCACTGCGCTCCTGCCCGGGAAGGGGTGACGGTTTCTTACCAGTCACAAGGACGTCAGGAAATCATCCGCCGTGTTGCTCCAAATACTCCCAGTGCACTGGAGACAAGCACCATCCAGACAGGGCAAGGCGTGTGAGAAATGAGTAAAAAAAAAACCCCACCACATACAAAATTTTGTCTTGACCTGGCAGTGTCACCGCTCGGGGGCAGCTTCGGTGTCTCTGATGCCATGTGTGCACGTTCATGTGCTGGGGAGACCTTCAAATGTGGGACTCCAGCCTTGCCCTGTGACCGGAGACCTTCTTTTTGTCAACCCAGCCCAGAGGGGCCTTTTAACCAGACGGAGGAGGAGGACGAGGAAGGTGGGTGATGGCTGGAAGGGATTTTTTAGGACTATGAATGTCATCAGCTGGACTCCTTTGACTTGCAGCTTTCTCTGATCATGAGACACGATGTCCAGGCTTCAACCACAGCTTCAGTATCGACCCTTTCTAAAGAACTAGGCTGCCTCAGCTCCCTGCCTCAGTTTCCCCAAACAGGGCTACAAGTGTATCTACCTTGCACGAGTATTTTCACAAGGACAGTGTCGTGCTGTACACATTGCCACCGTGCTTTCCCTCTGTCCGGTAAGTCTGGACCACACCAGCATCCCAGCACACCCGCTTTCCTTGCCTGGTGAGACTGCTCGGACACGATGCTGAGCCCGAGAGGTGAGCGGGGAGCCAGCCTGCATGATGAGTGACTCGGAGGCACCTCTGCAGGCATTTCCTCACCGGGTCCCTCTCGCTGTGCACAGAATTAGCACCTCTGACTATAAACAATAAATCCTGGAAATTGTTATGTCTCCCTTGCGCATCGCAAAGGCATCTGGAAAGGGCCACAGCCCAGGTGAGAAAGGGTCAGGCTGCGTGACGGATCCGGCTTTGGGGGGACAGGGGTTTAGCGTAAATGATGTGGCAGAGTTTGGCCAGGACGGGCCGGATCTGTGTCACACCAGCAGTGGCTTTGGCTTCTTGCCCTGCCGGAGGCCAGCCCGGAGCCGTAACGAATCGGACTGCCTTCTTGCTGATTTTTTCAGACCAAGGCTGGAGTGCCTCTTCCCAGGGCAGGGGGGGCTGCCAGAGGAAGCGATTATTCATTTCCAGGAACATTTGAACCAGAGAAAGCTCCTGGAAGCCTCCTTAGTGCTTGATGTCAATGTGTTTCCTCAGTACCGTGACTCCTGCATCCGAAGGGGCCGGCGAGCCCTTCTGCATCACTGCCTGGTGCCGCCGGGGCTGCCTGGGCAGCTCCAGGCTGGGCTGATCCCTGGAATAGCACGGGATAACGTCACTCTCCAAAAGTGGCCAGAGGCAGGCGGCTGCAGAGCTGCATGACACCACTCCCACAAGGATGGGCTCTCCCAGGGCAGGGACTGGTCGAGCTAGAGACGATTTCAGGGAGTGTAGATAAGTAACCTGGGCGGACATGTCTTCTCTGAACTCCTCTGCTCCCCCTTACACCAGCACAAACTCTCAGCAGCCGCAGTACCTGTGCCAAGGTGTGACACAGTTTAACTGCACACTGAAAAAAACCCTCTTTTTGCTTACTCTGGACCTGCATCCTCCTACTTTCATTAATACAACTTTGCAGGACTGAGACCTGGTTTTGTCTGCCGTCACATCTCCCCTCCATGGGCTCCCTTGGTTGCTCCTAATGAGAGCTGTTTCCTTCAGCCACCCCTCTGCTACCGCCTGGCTGGGATGGGGCACCAGTGTCCATGGTGCAGGTGACTCATGGCTTTTTCAGATGCAATAACATCGTCTGATCCTCTGATTCCTTTTCCTCCCCTTTCCCTTTCTCCCCTGGTTTGGGGGAAGCTGGGTGCACCCACCAGCCCTCCTTCTCTCTGTCCCCGCTCCTCCCAGTACAGGGCTGGGACATGTTGGGGCTGGGACAGCAGAAGAAGTGACCTCAGCACTGAAACTCCTGGCTCTGCAGGCAGGGCTCTGCCTGTTGTGTGTTTTCCAAATGTCTCTTTATTTATGATGCTCCGTGACAACAATTACTGTCAGTACCAAAGAGGCTGGGTTGCAGGAGTGCCCGGGTTCCCTACTGCTGGCCGGGGAGAGGGATGAATGTGCCAGAACGTGCCCAGGCGCAGCCACTGGGGATGGGGATGGCTCGCTTAGCCCCAAAACACTGCCCGTCCTGCAAGAGGGGCTGCTCTGGGGCGGCGACCGGCCCAAATCCCCACTCCCGGGGTTGTTTTGGGTGGAATTGCTGGGTTTGGTTGAATTTGCTGGTTTCTGCCTGCTGTCTTTGTGCGCATCCTCCCCATCTCGCCCCACCTCCTACCTCAGTGCCTTCCAGCTCCCACCCTCTGCCTTCCCTGCAGATGTTCCCCTCCTGCTATCTGACTGCAGTCCTCAAGATTACGATTATTAAAATCTGCTGCTAAATAAGATGAAGATGTGCTGTGCCTCCTCCCCAGCCGGCCAAGCCTTCACCCTTCGCTTGAGGACACAGAGGGGCCACACCGCTTCCTTCGGGAGCCCAGGGGTGACCCCTGAGGGAGGGGATGCTGGCAGGGAGGAGGCAGGATCTGTGTGCTGGGCGCAGGATGAGCCCCGGCACCACCAGCTCCTGCCCCATGGGAGAGCTCCGGGGCAGGCAGGGGGGGAGCTGGCAATGCCTGCACAGCTCTGCCTGCGCGGGTGGTCAATCCACCCCTCCCCTTCGTGGACAGGCAGCCCTCTGAGGCTCTCGTGGCACGAGATGCACCATTACACACTTTCCAAACCCATCTGCTTCTTGCCAGAGGTATTACTCAACCCAGACATACCATGAGCGTCCAAATCCCTTTCCCATGTGCAATCGGGTACGGAATTACACCCGGCTTCCCGCAGGGAGTCCTCACCCACCTGCTGCAGGTGAAAATCAACTGCCTTCAACTGAGCTCTGTGTTTCAGTTAGAAAACATCTATTTTGTGCTTAAAGGCATTTGCAGTGGGGACTGACCTGCTGGGACATCACCGACAGCGTGTGGGGCTGCAGGGGGAAGCGGTCCCCTTCCCGTCCCCTCCCCATCCCCCATCCACCAGGCAGGGACCGGGAGAGGGGAAGCACAGCAGCTCTGGGCTCAGAGCACACAAATTCATGGCACTGCAGTGGGGAAGGAGGATTAGGGACGGGCTGAAACCCCTGTAACTCCCTGGTGATTGGGCTCTTGCCCAGCCTCCTCCCACAGACTGTCTCTTCTTCTGCAGTTTATCATAAGAAGCAAACTGGAAGCTCTGGGAGGAATGACAAGCTCCCCAAAGCTTTGTGTAAAAGATATCTATGAGGTCAGCCTGTTCTTCCTTCTGCTATTGCAAAACTTTTTCCACTGTGGCTCTTCAGTATAATGCGCAGATGCAGAATTTGTAATGAAATCCACCTCCTGCTTCAGCAGGCTGGAGCTCCCGGTGCCTGGCTGGATATTTTTAAAATATAGGGAGGTAAAAGCAGAATATTTAGAAGTCCTGTGGGTCTGTCAGTTGATACGCAGACAGCAGCAAGCTATGTGCATGCAGGTGATGCTCTGCGGCTGTGCCAGTGCGTGGTACTGCTTGGTGCCCTCAGTGCCCAGTTTGCTGGGGTTGCAAAGACACATTAAAAGCACCAGCTGAGCCGGTATTCAATGGTTAAGAGCAGCAGCCAGCTTTTAAAGGACCTGCCACCAGCTCCCTGTGCCTACAGAGTCAAAGTGCTATCCCAGTGCCAAAACGTAGCAGGGAAGTGTATCAGCTTTGCTTCTCTGTGCATGTTCTTCTTGTTATAGTGGTTTTCCTACACCACCGTCAGCAAATGCCCTTGTGTACCCAATCCTTTCACCTTCTTCTACTACATTTGGCTGTCAGTAAAATAAGAATAATATCCCCTTCTCTCACTTGCTGCTTGATACCTGTACTTAGATTATAAATTCCCTGCGTGGGAGCTGCCTAGCTGCACGTGGTTAATTTGATAAAAATCATGTGAATACAAAAGCCGCAGGCAGCACCCACCCAAGTCCCCGTAGCGCCCGTCCCCGACCCCTCGGCCATTGCAGGGGCCGAGCGTGGGTGTCACAAAGCGGGTGCCGAGCAGCATCGCCCTGCCCACCACCGCCGCCAGCACCCCGGCGAGAGGGCAGGGGGAGGGGGCTGCCCCCGCGCCCCCCTGCCACGTCCCTCGCGGTCACGCCGTGGTGTAACCTGCCGGTGAGAAGTTGTAAGGGGGAGTTAAAGACGCTTTCTCTGGTGGGACAGAGGATGGGGGGGAGGCTCAGCCGGAGCCAGGTGAGCTCTCACCAGCGCTTCTGCCTGTGAAAGCGGCAGTGATGCCCAGCTGGGCGCCTGATGCTGCTTCCTAACACATCTCTGCGTGGGATGCGGCTTCCCCAGATGAGGCTGAATAAAAAAAAAAATTAAAAAAAATATAAAAAAAAGCAAGTCCCCCTCCCTTCCCTGGGGTCGGGCTCAGTGCAGGCCCTGGCTGTCACCTGCAGCAAGGGATGCTCAGCAGCAAACTCATCCCGGGGACAGCGGTGATGCCCAGCAGCATCGCAGCAAGTGACAGCACGCCGTCCAAATCGAGCAGACACCAGCAGCTTCACCGGCTGCTGGTGAAGGGATTTTACGCTGGGAGTCACAGCCTCTCTCCCTGGCACAGACACGACCCAAGACAAATCAGGAGATGTTAGCAACTGTAGCAGCATTTCCCAGCAGCAATCCTTCCCCAGCTAAAGGCAGGCTTTGATGCTGCCGGTAACCAAGAGCTGCTGGGAGGACAAAAGGTATTTAAAGTGGTTTTCTTCCTGTAAAATAAAATTGTAAAATTTCTTCCCTTTTTTTTTTTTTTAATTAAAGGTCATGAAATCGACTGCCAGCCAAAGCGCCTAGGGTTCATGAAATATCTGAGCCAAAATTTGCTTTTTATTCTGGTGTCTAATGAGCAGGTTCTGGTTAATGCTGGGTTTAATGGGAATCCCAAATTTCTGTGAGCCAAAGGAATGAGCTGGGTCAGTGCCTCATGGAGCAGCATCAGTCCCTGGGCACGGGCTCAGAAAATGAGACCGGTTTGGGTTTTTAGGGTTTCTTTTTTTGTTTCGAATCTCAGAGGTATTTCTGGCTGTACCATATCTGATGAACCAAGCCTGTTTGGTCTGAGCGGCTTAACAAGTTCCTGCTATTAATGAAACTTCCCAATCTGTCAGCAAAATAGCGTGTTTGCTGGATGGGGCGAGGGATTTAATTCCAGCTCTTTGGACACCCAGGCAGGTGCGATAACCACTGGATAGACTCATCTGCGTTATCCGTGGGGCAACAGGTACCATAGGCTGGGGAGCGGCTCCAGCGTGTGCATGGGGCCAGCTGTTGTTTTAGGCATTTAACCGGTGTTTCTTTCAGAGGGCTGGATGTGGGTATTGTGTTCACGTTGTGGGAAGGATGATATCCATTGAACTGCGTGTGCAACGTAGGCTGCAGGGACAGAGTCACGGAGGGAGCAGCACCGAAGCGACCAGGACGAATGTTTCTAGCCAAGATACGTAGTTTCTGGAGAGTTGGTGTGGGAGGAGGATGGCGATATGGTATCACCACTGTCACAGGAGTGCGTGTAGGACTTGTGTCAACTGCCCAGAAAAATGCACGCCCTTGTGGGTAGGTAGCTAGGGGACAAAGAAACATTTGGAGAGACAGACGAGCCTGTACAAGGGCCATGCACAGGACAACAGGAATGACTGGAGACATCTAGGCTGATTTTAGGCTTGTTTCCTAAGGAAATGAGCTCTGTGTAAGTGCAGAGTGCCTGCCTCTCCCCCAGCAGCTTTTAAACCAGCTGGCTGATTCCACTGAAACTCGTCAAAGAAGGAGAAATTCCCCATGAGGTTTAAAATCCCCCTCCCAGGGCGTGCAATGTGGTGGCTGAGGCAGGGCTCAGCTGGTGGCACTGATTGAGGAGGTGGCTTTGGGGGTTAAAAGCAGCTCCACCACCCGGGCTAAATTTCCATCTCTCATTTAAATGGGTGCTCGAGGGGCTTTATGCAGTAATAAGCACCTAGCAACGGCCAGATCTGCTTCTGAGCGTGTCCTGGGCTCGGGTGGCTGCCCCAGCTCAAGCAGGAGCTGCCCTGCTCCTCGCTTGGCTGCTGCATCCAGGTACTGGGGGCTGGGAAAGTGGTGGCAGGGCAGGAGAGGCAGGGCTGGGGACTGGGAGCTGTAAAAATGGGCATGGCTGAGGCTGGGACTGGAAGGGCAGAGCAGGGAACAGGGAAGGAGCCCTAGAGAGGGGAGCGATGAGCTGAGGCTGGGGGAATCGGCAGCGCGGGGAGAGAGTGGGTATTGGAAGGGGAAAATGAAGACTGACTGCAAACCCTGCCTGTATCTGCTGTGCAGCTCCCAGCTTTTGCAATGGGTGAGACTGGGCTTTTGCAGAGGAGTCCCGTGCTTTGCACATTTGGTTTTTTTGGTGAAGCAAAACCAAGTGCCCTGAGTAAGGGAGAGGGTTGTGGAAAAGTGTGTGCATCAGCAGAGCTGGAGCTCAGCTGGCCTGTGTATGCACAACACCGGGAGGATGGGGGCTTAAACTTACCTCCTCAACTCTAATTCTGGTGTTTTCTTTAAAATGTGTGACTTTGCAACCTGCCTAATGCTATTCAAAAGCAGTGAGCTCTGTGTGAAGTGTTTAATACCCAAAGCCAGATTCAAATCCTTTCAGTCAGGCTCGCACTGACTGACTTCAGGGGCTTTCAGAGCAATCTGAAGCCGGATGGTGTGCGAGGCAGCAGAGAACGGCCGTACTGTAACATCTCTATAGTAACACAGTGTTTGTTGGCAGCGGAGCAGCTTCCCGCAATCTACTGCTGGCCTGGGTGTTCCTGAGAAAAAAAAAATAGGGAAAAAAAATGTTTTGGCCACTTAGCATCATGTGACACTTTTTTTTTGTTTGTTTTGTACCCACACCATATATGCAGTGAGAAAAATGGATGCTTTTTTAAAGGAAATCCTGGAGCCTTCAGAGCAGGACACATTTGACCACTTGACGCGGATGGAAACACCTTCTATCAACACCTTCAGGAGCCCGTGCGCAGGTAAGGGCTGCTCAGGGCTGGGCTGGGGGTGCCCTGTGCCGGGGTGATGGGCAGGCTCCTGCTGGCTGCTGACGAGGGCAGGGTTGAAGTGGAGAAAGCCGGAGGATGCCCGCCGTGTGCACCTCCAGTACGGGCATTTCCCTCGTGCTGGTTTCCTGCAAAAACTTTGGGGTTTCTTATTTACAAGCTTAAATATCCACTGGGTTGAAATTTAAACTTGACTGCAGAAATACTAGTGAAGCTACACCTTGACGTCTGTAGCTGGCCGTGTGCTGGGAACTTGTGCTATGTTGTACTAAATTTGAATGTTTAATGTTATGTTTGAACTTGGTTAGTTCTGCTGGGTGCTCTGGGGTCAGTGCTCGCTGCGTGTGTCCTCTGGGACTGGGGGAAACTTTCAGTTCACCCTGGATCCTTGCAGCTCACTTCAGGTGAAGTCAGGAGTTACCTCCTTAGGAAACATGTGATGCGTTCTCTGAAATATCTGAAAATACTAGGATTTTGTTATGGGCAGCTCAGCAAAAAACAGTGAGACTCATTTAAGTTGCTTGTGGCAGGTTGCTTCCCCAGATGTAAATTCCCTCCCCGCTGATCCCCAGCAATTGAGTGTGATTAGTGGCTAATTGCAGCCATTACTGGCTCCGTTCAGGCTGGCTGTTTAAGCTTCGCTGCCTGTGCGATGTCAAGCTGAGGGTGGGGGCCAGGGTGGATGTATTTGCAGCAGGTAACTTAAAAATGATTTTCTGCATAGCTTGGTGTGGTACATGTAGCGTGAACATGGTGATCATTATATTTGACTTTGTGTGTTTTAACCAGCCTCTGCAGAGGCATAAGAGCATACCTGTGGGTGTGTAACGTGCACACTTGCATGTAGGAAGCAAACAACAAGTTAAGTGATGTTGGAGCCTATAGGATAATTCTTGCTGTTTTGCATTTACCCTGGGTCTTTTCTACCTTCTTGCAGTTATGTATTTACATGGACCTGGTACATCCCTACCTGCTCTTGTGACTTTTACCTGGGGGTGAGAATGTGCCGTAGCACAGCTTCTGTGACCGCACGTCGGGCTGTAGGTTGTAATGTGCGGGTAGAGGAGAGGTGCTTGCGTAGCTAAGAGGGTGCCTGATGCTGCAGGTGGCCCTCACTGTGCCACAGCCTTGTAGTGTGATCTTGATAGACCGGTGGCTCTCTAGCTGTCGGGACCTTCCTATAATGTTTTCTGCCATCTCTCTGGGTAGTGAATCCCTTGTGTATGCGTCATCTCCCACTGTGTGTGTTCAGCCCCCACATGCCAAGTGCAAAAGCAGCACCACCATCCTGGGCTGCCCTGCTTGTTTTCCAAGCAGGGGTTTGCACCACGAGGGCATTTCCAGCTGCAGAGGTTGATATTTTGGATTAAAAAGCTAGGTGCTATTTTCTCTGCCTGCAGGCTAATGGGTATGTAATAGCTCTGTATAGCTGTACTCCCTCATTAATTTACAAATAGCCAGGGTATTTTTTTGTACGGGTCTTTCAAATAAAGTTTCAAAATTATACAAACAAAACCCCTATGAAATAGGAGGATAAATGGTGCTTAGATGGCCTGTGATTGTCGTCTTGGCGTAGGACTGGGAGCTGGCTTGCTGTCCTGACCAAGACACACAGGCATCAAGCTTCTCTGTGCCACCTTTGTAAAGCGGGAGCAGCAGTATTTCTGCATGTGTGCGCTGTGTGGATAGATATACTGAGGGAGACATTGCCCAAGGAGCAATAGTCGGCTCTCGGGTACCTGTTGGTGGCTTACGTGGGCTGCAGGTGACAATGTACCCCGGTGGTGTGCTGTGCTGAGATCCCACCTTGCCCGCTGGCAAGGCTTGTCACCTCTGGGACACTGCTGTGGTCCTTGCATCCCCCCGCGCACCCCTTGCAGCAGTCCAGGCCACCGGTGATGGTGCAGGAAGCCCCAAGGATGCCGAAGCCCGTGTGGCTGCTACTGAGCTGAAGCCACAGCAACTGGCTGATTGCGTGATCCCTGCCCGGTGGTTTGGGTGTCCCTGCCTTGCTTCACTGGGCCCTGGGCTGTGAGAAACTTGGCACCCTGATGGGGCTCAATCGTTCTTCATCAGTACAAGTGTGGGACTTGACAACCCCGTGGGATCCCCCAGGCTGGGGCTCAGGGAGGGTTCAGGCTATCCTGAAGCCAAACAACTTGCCGAGGTGCGGTCCTGCTCCACACATCTTGAGGTGGGTGGGACTGGCTCCCTGCTGACCACTTATTTCCCCTGGTTCCTCCAGCCCTGTCCATGCATCAGCCTGCAGATGTTTCTGCTGCCACCCAGGTGGAAGAGTTATAACAACACCGTCTGCCGTGCTCAGGCTGTGGATTGCAGAAATGCTGCTGTGGGGAAGGGATGCTCCTTATGGCTCTGCTAGTTTTTACTTGGTGAGGTTGAGCTGCTTTACAGCCCTGCTTTAAGGGTGGGGATCACTGCTGCTCCACTTGTAGCTTTGATTTTGTAGACTTGCTTCTTCCCAAGGGATGAGGTGTGTTTCTTGGGGAGCTGCTTTTTACTCCACCAAGTTTTGCTGGCGTCACTGGTCAGCAGTGTTGGAGACAAATGGCATGTGCTGTATGGAGGCAGACAGGCAGATGTGTATGTTATGCACTTGGAGCCCTGCCCAGGGGAACATAGAAAGCAGATGTTGGATTGGTGACCTGCTGGGGAAGCCATGGACCCTCGCTTCCTCCTGTACCTCTGTGGTCTGGCTTTGACAGAGCTGGAGTTAGTAGCTGTGGAGTTCAGCACAGCCCTTGGCTGGTTCGGCTGAAAGGAGTGTCTGTTCACTTAGAAGGTTGTATAGGAGAAAACCAGACAGGAGTTGTGTTAAATAGGAATTGAAGCATGATCAAGAAATTGAGATGCTCTGACTTCTGCTCCCCATTCTTAACTTAGAGCAGCCTCCAGGCTACCTTGTCCTGGGGTGACCATGGGTCGGCTGGAGGTAGCTGGGGTGTTGGGTGCTCCTCTGATAGTCTGTCCTGCCCATCCAGACCCAGCCCCGCTCACTCATTAGACACCACTTGGGGCCAGCGTTGGTTATCTGGATTTAGGAGCTAGGCTCTGGTCTTTCTCCATCTACCCGACAGAGCTGGATAAAAGCTGAGGGTTTAGGCCAAATCTTCAGATCTAATTGAACATCAGACCCAAAGAAAGACCCAAATGGCTGAGATCCTTGGCTGGGCTCCACAAACTTTCTGGACTTCCACTAGCAAAAGAGCAGGAGATATCTTACTCTTTGTATTGTCCTCGGCTGCGTCACCTAACGCTTGCTCACTAGACCATGATAACTGAGCAGTAAGGGTAGTATCTTGCTCAGGACTATGAAAGAGGGTCCTAATTAAACTCTCTACAGGGCCCTGCAGCAGTCTGGGCTGCCGTGTGCACCTGGGTGTGCTGGCAGTGTTCCTGTGGCTGTGCACGGTGTGTAACGGCTGCTCTGCAACACAGGACAGCAGTGCCTGCTTTTGCTGCTGCCCTGAGCATCCCCGGTGTGCTTGTGCTGGGGCAAATAAGCAGGGCTGGCCCCAGGGTGTGCCAAAACGGGAGCGCAGCCTGTACCCGCTACCAAGTGCAGGGAAATAGCGCTGGGCTTCTTGGGTCTGGACTGCCTTCACTTGCTGACTTCAGGGCATGAATATAACTGGAGGAGGAGCTGGTAAAACTGGTCAGAGGAACCTTTCCCTCCCCAGAACACAAGGTCCAGCGATTCCAAGTGTGCTGGGGCCTTGGGCATGTTTACAGCCCAGCTGGGTTGGTGCTGGTGTGGGGTGGCGAGGGTCCCCACGCTGGCTCTGAACACTGCTGCCTGTGTCTGCCTCGGTGGGGTGTGACATTCCCCAGCTCTGGCTCCTGGCTGCAGCTTGGATGTGGCAAAGGAATGGTTTGATGCAGAATAGGGAGGTGTCTGTGTGAGCCTGCTGGCTTTCTGCAGCCTGAAGTTTCTTTGCTCCTAAAAAAAAAAAATAAATTAAGGAATTAATTTTATTCTGTCTTGCCCATAGGCTCTGCTTACTGTTAAATTTACAAAGGGGTTTGATAATGCATGGCTGGAGAGAGGAGACAAAAACAATTGCTACAGGGGAGGCATGATCAGTTTTGCTGAGAAGGAAAGCTTCATAGTACTGGTGTGATTTTTTTTTTTTTCCTTTTGGAGTGAGGAACAGCACTATTGTGAAATACAGTCTGGAGAGGATGTTCTGAGGAACTTGTGCCTTTCTTGCTCTAAGCCATATGTGCAGCTGGAACAACTTCAGCCCTGGCTGACTTTCAGGGCAGATTAGGAAAACTAATTGCATCCAAATGCCCTGATTTGGCCCCTCCGAATATGCAGTATCTGAAGTCCAGTGGGTGATTTTGGGGAGCTAAATGCCTCCTGTATAAGGTTGAGTCCCACAGGTTGTGGACTGGATGTGCCTGAGGGTTCGGAAGGGAATTGACTCTGGAAGCCCAGTGTCTCAGAGGGGGCTTAACTTTTTGCTAAGGAAACTCCAACCCAGGGCGTGTCATGGTTGGCAACACAAATCTCTGGATGCTTTTGGAAATAGTGGTCTGTAGTTTCATTTGAGGGCGCCTCTTTTTTTTGCAGTCAACCTGCTTTATAAAGTGTTTATGCAAAACATCCCTTTCCTACCAGCTCAGGGAAAGGACAGCCTTGTGGGGCAGTAGCTATAGCAACTCCTTGGTTTTGTTTTTGGCTTTTACCCTCTTACTTTGCACCTCTCGAAGACCGAGTCTCACTTTCATTTTCTATGAAATGGAGATAATGGCAGAAGTGCTCCCTAGCAAGCAGAGGATGTTGTAAGGCTGAACAGAGCACTGTGGAGGGCTGAGCTGTTCTCCAGGGACGGCTACGCAGGAATTCAAAGTAATATTTTCTTGATCACAAATTAGGAAAAAGAATGCTGTAAGTGATGAATTCAGTGGTGAGCACTCACATTTCTGAAGAAACTTGTGTTACTCGTGTCCCGGCTTCTTTGGCGTTGGTTTTCCTTGCAAATCATATCAAATGCTTCCTTGCAGAAATGTGAGGAATGCAGGAGACTCGCAAGCAAATACCTTGGGGATACTTGTAGAAAAGCAGTACACAATTTTTTAACTGTGGATGACTGATGTGGAGGCTTCAATGTGAGAGCACGTGTGTCCTGCTGGGACCTCTGTCCCAGCTGAGCAGCTGCCTGGTGGCCCCTGTCACACCAGATGGGTCCAGGGCTGAGTCCTGCTGATGGAGCAGCCTGTCTGCAGCAACTCATCTGCAGAAAGGGATTAATGGTTTCCCTGGCGGTTGCTCTATAAATCACCACAAAGCTCTTCAGATCATTTCAGATGTGTTCCTTATACTTATTCTGCACTGCTGGCCAGCTCTAACAGTGCATCCTCCAAGCCTGTGTGTATGTCGGGGGAGTGTGTGAGCACACTTAGCTCTATCCCTGACCTCCTTCTCACCCAGATTAATCTCATGACCTTCAGACTTAAATCTTTTTTCCCCTTATCCATGTAATTCCACAGCATTCAGAAAGTTGCTGCCATCTAAAGGGCACAAAAATGTTGCTCTACAGCTACAAAACTGTGGAGGTGGTGTGCACTGAGTCAGTGTGTCCTGGTTCACAGGTGCCTGTGAAGGTCTCTTTGGGATTAGATATGTTCTTCACGCTCTTCTGAGCAAAACCTGTGCCTAATCTCCAGCTTGTGGTTAAAAGCAATGCTGAGTGGCATTGAATTAGTAACCAACTGCCTAAAAGCTTAACCACATGTCACTAAAGTGGTTGGGGGTTTAGTCATTGGCTTTGCGGAACGCCAAGACCGAGTGTGCTTTGGGTTTGTTCGTGGGGATTGGAGCTGTGAAGGGTGGTCCTCGGAGCAGGGCTCCAAGTGAGCCTTAGTCAAAGGCAGCACTGGTCTCTGTAGGAGAGCAGGGGATCCACTGATTACAGGAAAGTCTGTATTTGTGGAAAGTCATCAGATTTCTATAGCTTTGTGTGCATAGTTACCAAGCCAAAGGCAAGAGAAAGGCAAGAAGCACAAGCAGACCTTGTGTCCTGAGAAAGCATTTGGTTTGGCTTTTCATGGCTTGTTTGTAGGGCTCGGTGAGGGCTGCTTTCCCTTTTGATGAGATGTGGTCTAAAAATGGAGAGAATTTCCTGTGCTGTGTGAAACTGTTCGTTGACAGAAAGTTTCCATGTCTGCCATCTGGGATAAGGGTCACTTTCACACAAGTGATGACATTAGTGCTCTGACTCCTTCCTTGTTGTCAAAGCTGTTCACAGCTTCATTTGTTGAAACCGACTTCCCAGCTCCGGATCGTAAAGGAAAAGTTCGGTTAGAGAAGGGCTGCTCAAACACAAAAGCCAGTTCTCTTGGGAGGGTCCTTCTGCTATGCTCCTGTGACGTTATTGATGGATATATGGGCCTGTATTTTGCCTTTTAAGATGGATAAATACATTGTTCCGTGGTGTGCCGCATCCATCAGCGGCTGCTCAGGCCAGAGGCTTGCTAGCAAGTAGGAAAATGAAGTCATCAAGAGGCTGCTTCAAGTGACCTCAATCACTCGGTTCATTCCAGGAGGCTCCCAAAAAGACAAAACGCACCATAACTTAGCAACCACAACTACTTGAGGGATTTTCTTTCCTGGACTTGTAAAACCTTTATCCTCACGTGCAGACTGCTTCTCCAACAGAAGTACTGCAGGCTCTGGTGGGGGGAAAGCTGTGGTGGGGTGTATGGGGGAAATGAAAACAGAAGCAAGAATCTGCTGCAGCTAAACCACTCCAGAAAGTCATTTGAGTAAATAAATGTGACAATCCATGTGGATAAACTAAGCAACCCATGTGCAAGAGAGGTCTCACTGCTTATATGCACTGGCCCCTTCCTGAGCTATATTTGGTGGCGGGTCCGTCCAGGGTTTCCTTTTATGCCCTTGCCTTTTGTTCTGCTTGTTTGTTGTTTAGGAGCGAGGGACTGGGGACCTCCGTCTCGGGTCGTCCTGGGTTTCCTGGGGCGGGCCGGGGGGATGTTCTCTTCCCCTGCAAGATTAATTGTACGAAGCCGGTATTTCTGTTCTCAAGGCTAATTTGGCTGGATACTGAACATTCCCGCCTCGCATTTTTTGGCGTGGCAGGCGGGCGTCACAGTCTTGCAGCATCTTCCTGCTAAAAGCAGATGCTATTTCAGCGCCTGGCTCACGTTGCACACCACATCCAGAACAGCTTGTGGACAGAAAGGCGCGTGCACACACTCTGCTCCTCCTGAACGGCATCTCCGGGGAATGCGGGGCGCGTCGTGGATGTGTGCTGGGCTTTCATAACATGCATGTTTAAGGTAGTTGGGTGGCAAGATGAGCTTGTCCATCCACTCCTGCTCCATTTCAAAGGGCCAGGTTGCTCATGAAGGGCTGGGGTTTGCAACCCTGGGTCCAGCAAAGCCAAAAGCAGGGCTTGAACATCACTGGAGCCAGGATTTTTGCGTACAAAGTAATACTGCTGGCTTGGAGTTGTGGAGATATTTGGACAATGACATGTCCTGTGGGTCTCCAGCTGGAGTGAAGTGCCGCTCAGCGGGAGGCAGTCTGGGGCCATGCAAAACCCCAGCCAGGAGCAAAGGCACGTTGGGGCGAGCATGGGCTGATGTGGCATGCCATGCTCGAGGCATGGTGTCACTTCTCAGGCTGGCAGGGCAGCCCGATTGCTAATCAGTGGAGCTGGCTGGGAAATGTTTTCCTGTGCTAAGGAGAATTTCATGACAAAGTGAAAACAAACTGTGCAGATTTTCCATTTTGAGAGATCATTTTAACTGAAAGGCAAAGTCTTCTGTTCTCTTGCCTGATCAGGTTTTTGATGCAAAGTGGATATTTTCCAGTTGGAGTTTTTAATCTTGTCAAAAAGTCAACAAAGCTGAAAAGCAGATTGATTCCAGCAAAATAGTTTCTAGCTGAAGCTTTTTTCCTCCCAACTCATTTTCAGCCAGCTCAACTCATTATTGCTGTTGAGATTGGATGTTGCCTGATCTGAATGCCTTTGTACAAAAATCTTTTTTCCGTGATTAAAGAGTGGGGTGTTAGTTAAAGCAGAAAAAACATAAAGCAGAAGAGTCTCCGTCCTCAGTTATTCAAAACCTGACTAGACAACCCTCAGCAACCTGCTGCAGCTGACTGCTGTGAGGAGGCAGGTTGGAGTAGATGATCTCCAGAGGTGCCTCCAGCCTCAGCAGTTCTGTGAACCACTGCAAATAAAGCAATGTGCTTTAAGACTCAGGGGCTGCCCTGTGAAAGGGAAGTATTGGAAACCACAGAGGCTTGACCTCTTGCTCAGTGAAATTCCTTCTGGCCACCTTGCAAGCACAGCTCCTTCCTGGTATTTCCAAAAGTCTGGAGAAAGTGGACTGTCTTATGGCAAGGTCAGATGTGCTGCAGGGGTTGGGGTCTGCTGGCTGCATGTAGTGTTGCTCCAAAGAGCTTCCAGGCTGGCGAGGCAGGGGAGAAAGGAGAAGGGATGGATGAAAGCTTTGCCTCCTGCTTCTAGCCACGGAGGTGTGGAGGAGCTGATTTTCCTGGCTGTTTCAGTCTTGCAGGAAATCCATGGGAGAGTAGCTCCATCCCTTGGTCTTCACCTGCTGGAAACTCCACAGCTACATGAGGTTCCTTCCTCTCCGAGATGAGTTTATATCCCAAAGCCTTGGCCAGCAGGAGGAAGGTTGCTTGCAGCTGGTCTGCATGCTGCAGCTCAGCTCACCTCCTGGCTGCCAGACTGGCCCTGTTGGTGTAGGACCACAGAGCATTTCATGCTGCCGCCTTCAGTGCCATGTCCTGGTTGTGTGGCAACAGCAGCCAGCACCACCGCTGGGCTGTTGCTGACTGACATAGAATCATTGAGGCTGGAAAAGACCTCTAAGATCATTGAGTCCAACCGTCAACCCAACACCACCATGCCCACGAAACCATGTCCCTAAGTGCCTCATCTACTCGTCTTTTAAATACCTCCAGGGATGGTGACTCAACCACTTCCCTGGGCAGCCTGTTCCAATGTTTAACCACTCTTTCAGTAAAGACATTTTTCCTCACATCCAATCTAAACCTCCCCTGGCGCAACTTGAGGCCATTTCCTCTCATCCATGGATGGAAGCATTCCTTAAGGGAAAGGTGGCCTCTCCCACACTCCCTCTGGGAGTGAGCAGGTATCCCCTGGCTCTCAGACCAGGCTGCTAGGTGAGAAAGATGCTTTCTGTGTTAACTTTTGATCTGATCTTCTCTGTTCAGCATGCAAATGAGAAACCATTCATAGTCAGAAATGGGGATGTCCATTCAAATGGATATTGGAGAGGGTTTTTCCAGCAGCCACTCACAAGCTGTTAGTGGGGACTTGCCAGGGCAATATTTGAGTTGCTGCTGAACAGTTCAGTGTGAACCATTTGTGCTGTCCTCATCAAGCTCCCTTTGAGTGCTCCAGCCAGCACAGGGAGCTCCTCTGGGGTTATCAAGCTGAACTTGGAGTCTGGGTCCAAGCCACCCTGGGAGTCTTGCACCATCCTTTCTAGATTGCTACCCACGTGTGCTGTCCTTTACACTTGTGTTTTGCTGAGTCACGGTATAGTATATCTCGGCAAGGGGGAGATGCGTGGCTTCCCTGAGTAATCTGCTTCCTCTCTGTGAGACGCTGTTGGGACTACAGATAGCAAAATAGGGAGGAAGGTGCAGGGAGGGGGAGAAAGGGGGAGCCCAGACCTTCCTTCTTGTTCCTGTGGGGTGCTGGAACAGTCACAAGCCCAGCAATGCTCAAGTTAACATTACGGCTGTTTCACATGACAAAAAGGCACCACTAAACGGCTGGGTGGACCCCTTGGCATTGCTAGATACTCCTGTGGTGTGCTTCACAGATGTGGAATACGCATGATCTCATCCGGGAGTTTTTTCACAGGAAAGATCGTCTGAATTTAATTGGCCAGATAGAGCTAACTGTGGTTGTGGCATTAGATAACCGAGCGAGCATCAGTAGAAATGACTCTTCAGCAGTTAATGTTGGCTGCCAGCAGGGTCTTGCCTATCAAGTTAAGTTTACTGCAGAGGGTAATAGCACAGTAATTAAGGTAAAACAAATATTAGCTTGAAGCTGTGCCTGTAACTTGAATCACATAGCTCTACTTTTGATGTGAGGCTTGATTGGAAAACCTTATGTTTAATTTGTGTTGCATTAGTCTGATGGCAGCTGGTTTTGTGGGCTGAGTGTGAGCCAGATCTTCTGCTGTCATAAAGCTCTGGCTCCACTAATGCAGCGCTAATTTATGCTGGGTGAGGATCTGGGCCAAGTCTCCTTGCTGTGTTGCTTTAACCTGTATTGTTCAAGCATTTGCTGGGGTGTTGTTTGAGGACAACCAAATAGTAAGGAGACTGTGAGGAGGGAGAAAATACTCTTTTTTTTTTTTTTCTTCCTCTGGGTCAGTGGTTTTTTTTCTGTTATAGACAGGCCTGTCTGCTTTTTATTTTTTTCTGTTATAGACAGGCCTGTCTGCAAACAAGGCCAGATCTGTGCCTGGATTTGAGTTTTTGTTGTGCTTCAGCATTTCCCTGGACCTGATTCTGTGTTAAATGTGGGAGAAAATGCCTGGGGCAGAGAAAATGCCTGCCTTCACTGTAGCCAAAATGTACTGGGTTGTCACATAGGATACAGATGCAGAGATGCTCTGGGTGGGCAGCTCTCCTAGGGAAGCAGGTAGAAAGGACCTCTGGGAGCAGCAGCGCATGCCCTGGGGCTTGCCGCTCTCCTGCGCAGCAGCAGTTTCATCACTCCTATTTGCTACCTGAGAAACACAGACTGATGTCGGCTCTAGTTTATGCCTGAGACTCTCCCTATGCAGCCTGCCTGCTTGTGTGACAGCCTCTTCAGCCTTGGCAGAGCCCGGCTGCACAAGACCACAAGCAAGCCTGAGGTTTGCAAATATCCTTCTAAGCACGGGTCTGAGCTGTTTCCCTGGATGAGAGTGGACTTTAGGGGAACATCCTAGTCTTCAACCCCATCTCAGCTTTAAGCTCAGCCTCCAGATTCAGAGCATTAGCCCTGAGGCCGTCTCATCCCCATGGCACATCCTGGGCTTCAACTCAGCTATGGGTAGTACACATGGTATAGCTTTTCCGGAGGCAGCGAGTGGCTTGGTGCAATGTGGATTTGATGCATGACCCCATTCACATGCTGTTGGATGATGAAACTAAGTGGGCTGCTACAGAGTATTTTGGCCATGGTGATTGAGATCCCAGCCTGGAGAGCAACCTGGGAGGTGCTGATCCTCTACCTGGATTTTGGTTTTTGGCTTGCCTTGTCTCAAGTTTTGCCTGGGGCTTCATACCCGTGGAAAGAGAGCAAGTGGTGTATTGTGAGGGGGAAGCCCTTGCTGAGAAAATCCTCTTTCCCTCGTGTTTAAGTTCTTAACCTGAGTGCAGTGCCTTCGCAGCACTCTTCTGCTGTGGGAATAATGTGAACTTTTGACTCTTTCTGACTAATACTTAAAGCTGCTATCCCTCTCTGCCTGTGCTGCCAGCTTGGTTTCTCTCCCTTCATTTTTGTGACTTCATCTGATCCCAAATCCAGTCCTTGCTGTGTGCAGAGTAACCGTGGTGTGTTTTAACCACAAGCACTGTGTTTTTTACTGCTTGTATGAGTGCTGGAGGTGTTGCTGTGGCAGGATGCCTGGGAGGGCATTGCAGGTGACTGCATGTTGCAGCCTCCCTGAAGCAAACTAACTCCATATACTTGTGCTCCTTGTGCAAGAGGAGCCCTGCGATGTGGCTGTGACAGCAGGAAGCTCAGCGTTTGCTGCCTAAATATTGACCTGCTTCCTTGGGGAAGGTTCGAAGGAGTCTGCACTGCTAGCTCAGAGCTGCTGGGGTCTTGTACACAAGCTGTGTTCAGAGCAGGCACCCTTGGTGGGACAGGACCCATGTCTGTTTGTGCTCTGCTCTGGTTACAAGACTTGGAGTGTCACCACTGAGGTGCACGTAAGCCGTGCAGAAGAGACTGGGTGTGACTGCTGGAGAAATCTGGATGGAAAATGTTGCATTGAACTGGTCATCTTGCAGTGAAAAATGACCATCCTTTCAGGGACTGAATGATCCTGGCTGATGTCTTAGGAAAACTGTGGTCATTACTTGTACTCTGGTAGCACTAAGACTCTGGTAGCACTAAGACTCTACTTAGCTCTGATATTCCCCACTGTCAGACACCTGAAGTAGAAACAACAGGGTGATGCTGGATGAAGAAAGCTTGTAATGACTTCTATTAGCTTGTTGCTGATTAAGCAAGAGTGAAATTTGGGGCTGGGGAGCTGGGAGGTGAACAGCTTTCTCTGGAAAGCTTTCCAAAGCATGGCCTCTGGATGTCAGAAATAAGGCACCCCTTGAGAGTGGTCACAGGGTGGCCTTACTCTTCAGTGTGCACCTTGCCACCACGTGTCCTGGTGCTCTCCCTGCTCTGGCACTTCTGGGTTGCCAGCCAGAGCACTTGAGAAGGTGCCATGGCATTCCTGGGGGATTAATTTGGAGACAACATGAGAAAGTATAACCCCGCATGACTCGAAAGCCACAAACACCAGGATTTATGGTGGGGTTTCCAGCAAACCTACCACAGGAGTGTCCCATGCCTGTGTTATAACATGTTGGTGGAGGAAAGAAGTGCAGGAAAACTATGAAAGCTCCAACTCTGTATGTTCTGTACATAGGGAATAGCATCTCTGACTTCTCTGGCAAGATTTATATGGGTGAAATTACATGTGTGATTAAGCTTTTTGGAAGATCCAGCTCACAACAAGGTTTGCTGCATTGCTTAGTCAGTGTGAACTGTGGGAGTCTTGCAAGAGTCATTAAAACAGAAGCTGCACTAAAATAACTCCCCAGGCCAGCTCATTTCCAGGCAAAATCATGCTGAGTCAGTGTAGCTCAAACTATATGGTCTCTACAAATGTATTTATTCATGAACACATGAGGCATCCTGGCTCTTAGTCTTTAGAGTAGAGCATCCCGTAGGTCTTCCACGGGGGTTGCTCTAGCTGTGACTTGAGGTGTATGGCTCTACTGCAGTGGGTTTATTTTTATTACCAGGGTGTTTACAAACATGACAATTGAAGTGGGGGGTATGTGAGACCCCAATGTATAGGATAACACTGGGGTGCTTTTAACACAGCTTGGGTTAAGTGGAAACACTGATAGCAAGCCCCCAGACTGCTGGGGTTGGGCTCGATCAGGTGAGATATGAGGGGTGGCAGGTGGGGAAATGCAGCTTGGGAGGATGCTTGTGCTGGGCCAGATTTGTCACTGTGGCCTCAGGAAATGGCCTGCCTGATCTTGCTGTGGCGTGGTGATGGTGGTGGCTCTTCCCTGGTAGAGTAGGGTGGTGTGGGAGGGTGAGGAGCCTCCCTTGAGGCAGCCCACCTCAGTGCTGAGTTGCCAGCTGGAGTTTCTTCCTAGGTCAAGCCCGCTGCATTTGTCCAAACAGCAGTGGAAAGACTAGAGGGAAGCCTGGATGGAGAGGAAAACACTGAGGAGCCTCTGTTTCTGTAGAGGTTTTGAAGACGCTTATGGCCATCAGTGCTTTCGGAGCTCCGGAGCAGCACTCGCTGCTATCTCAGCAGTAGCTATCTCTGCTTCGCAGTGGTCAGAGTTAACTTTTTCGAGCCAACAGCTGTTCCAGGCAGCTCCTCTGGAAGGTGCAGTAGGAGGTCAGAGATGCGGGGATGTGATGCTGGCTGCGTCCCTTCCCTGCCACAAACAGCTGTGACTTAATGTTGGGTACTGGGTGGGTTGTTGTACGCTTCTGACTTCTGTTCTACCTCTTAGTGGAAGTCTGTATCACGTTTTTGTCTTTGAAAACAAATTTCATAGGTTTTCTTTAAAAGTTGCTTTTTGGGAAGCAAAAAAATCAGACTTGCACAAACATGCTTGTACGACAAACTTATTTGTAAATGTGCTCATGAATATTTATGTACATACACACAAAGTTTTGATAACGCTGCTAATTGTTCTGAAAGTCTATTTCTGGTAAAGGCTTTTGTGGGCAAAAAACATTGCCTGGCTTTCCTGTTTGGTCACTGAGGTTGTGTGCAATGGCAACATTCCCAAACAGGCACTGTGCATATTCATGAAACTTCATAGAGCTTGCTGTTCCATCCATTTGCATTGTGATAATTAGGTTGTGCATCGGTCTAATCAGCCGTGGATGCTGCTGCGTGGTAGCCTGATGTTACAGCGTGCAAAAGATGAATCTGAATTCCTTGCACCCGTTCCTCACAGCCCTGTGCTTTGTACAGTTTGCACAAGCAAGAAATTAGTGTGTGCTGTATTGCAGGGGTATTGGATTGTGGATAGGGATAGATACTCAAAGCCTGCGGGACGGCAGTATCTGGCCCCCTTCCCTAGTGTGTAGCTTATCCTGAAATAGGCGTTGAAGGCAAATAAAACAGAAGGAGGTTATTCACTCTTTTGGGGCTATAAAGGGTTAACTGCTGCCTGAGCACATAGAGCAGTGTTCTGGAAGTTGAGCAATCTGGGATTTATTAGGGAAACTCAAACTGGGAATTAAGAGAGCTCCAACCAGTAGGGAAGCTTTCTTGGAGGTTTGAAGTGAGTTTTCTTCAAGCTAAGCACTGATTTGAAGTGGCAATGCCCAGAATTTCTTGCAGGGGCCTCCGGGAAGCGGAGGGCAAACAGGCTGATCTGTTTGAACCGTCCCACCAGCTCAGCATGTAACTTTTATTGCTCTGTTGTGTCTCCCTTGCCCGGGCTGACAAAGTGCCCATTGTTCGCCCTGGCACCGCTTCCTCCTCCGCACCCTGTGGAAACTGCAGCCGCTGACTGATGGTGATCTTGTTCCCAGTGGACAAGGCGGTTAAGTCCTCCCTGAGGATGCACAGTGCCCCAAAGGGATCAGAGGCGTAAAACCGGCTGGGGAGATGGCTTATGGCCAGATGTTGGGGACCAGAAAGGGCTCCTCTTCCTTCCCAGTGGAGGTGGCTTTTCTCTACATCTGAGCTTGTTTTCAGAGGTGATCAAGAGTTAAAAGTGAATGGGTGTCCATGGGGGAAAAAAAAGCCTGTGAGGTGGGAGAAATAAAGCACATGAAACTGCGGAGCAAGCTGGTGGGAGCAGGCAGCTGGTGAGGGCTGGATGGTGCTGGGGTGGGTTTTGCCCAGCACGCTGGTGAGAGGGGAAGCGGGTGCTTGGTCCCGGCGTGGTTGGGACCGGTTGCCTCCAAAATGCCTTTATCAGATGTGGCTAGAGATGCGCTCTGTATTTTTGCTTTCCTCCCCCAGAGTCTCACAGTTAGCTGGGAAAATATTATTCTGCCAACTCCTCTGCTGCTCTCCCCTGACAGGAGGTCCTTGTGCCCTCCTGCCAGCACGAGCCGGGCTGCTCCACCACTGGCACAATGCTGCGCTGTTCCTGCGATCTGCCCTCCCCGTGCTCGGTAGGATTATGCACTTTCTGCTGGCACCAGGGGGGTCGCGCTCGGCACTTGCTGCAGGAGAATGATGTTTTTATTTTTTCATGTGTCTTCAGCCTTTTGTACCAGGGCTGTCCTAAAATGACCTTACTGCCCTGGCCATGTGCTATATATGTTCAGGAAGGGGGAAAATGTGGCGGGTCTCCAAATAAACTTGGAAGGTCTCTGTTTCTCCCCTTGCTGCTGAGTGGGTGAGGTGAGGAAATGCCTGTAAACAGCAGGAGTTGCACCATGCACTGGCGTTAATGGGACTTTCATCCTATAAACAGTGGCTGCTGGGTCACGTTGGGCTTATCAGGCATTTCGCTTGCACGGAGGCGTTGCTCTCTTGCTGATGATGGATGTCAGATCTCTTCCCTGTCCCAAGTGCTTTCCAGCAGCACCTATGGCAGTTCGGCTGCCTGCGGAGGACAAGTTCTTCCTATCATCTGTGGGCAGAAAAGTGCCTTGGGGGTGTGAGGAGCTTCAGGATGAGTGAGCAGTGCGGTGAGGTCTGTGCCAAGCTCTGACACAGTCTTTGAGGTGGCCAGGGGTTCACGGAGGGTCAGGTAGCAGGTATGTCCATGTACCTTTATGAACTTGGAGAAATCTCTGTGCTTTTTCAGGATGAGTGAGCAGTGCGGTGAGGTCTGTGCCAAGCTCTGACACAGTCTTTGAGGTGGCCAGGGGTTCACGGAGGGTCAGGTAGCAGGTATGTCCATTATGAACTTGGAGAAATCTCTGTGCTTTTGCCAAGATGAGATGGAGAAGAGCCCTGCTGTGTTGCGTAGGCGCCCTGTCCACAGTTGTTTGTGTTTGGCTGGTTGTTTCTGGGCTGGTCCGAGCCCTGTGGGCACTGGTGCAGGAAACATTTTGGGGCAAAACTCTGTGTAACACTTCCACAAAGAAAATGCTGAGAGGTGTCCTCAGCCCTGTTGGGAACAGCACCCATGAAGCACAGCATGTGTATCGTGGTCCTTGCTGGGACAGGAGCATGTGCACAGAGGGGGAGCTGGGCTGGCCTGGAGGCTGGCGTGGGCTCCATGCCCCTTTTGGGGGATGGCTGAAGCTGGAGACTTGTGTGGGATGATGAGTCCAGGGCAACCTGTCCTGGCTCCCAGGCTGTGGCCTGAAACATGGTATATCAGCTGGATGCAAGATGACAGACTGGAGACCCTCAGCAAAGTGGGTGTGGGAGCTGCAGTCCCCTTTTCAAAAGGGGATACATTCAGCAAATGGCTTCCTGAGGTATTTGCAGCTCCTCTGGGCATGGGTGCAGCTGTGTGAGCCCTGGTCCCTGGTGGGGCACCTCCAGGCTCTGCCCCTCTGGCTGCTGCCAGCAGTAAGAGCTTCTTGGGCGGTAAAGGGTTTGGGGTGGGGTGGTGGTGTGGCAGCAGGGGAGCAGGAGGCAGATGTGGAGCCGCATACGAACATCTTGTCCTTTGCATCCTACTTCATCTGTTGCTTTGGAGCATGGGCCATTGCGTCTCCGAGGGGAAAAAAATGCCCAGAAATTCCACAGACCCTTCAATATCGTTTCTGTTTTACAGCGAGACACAAAAGGTCCCTTTGTGTGAGGGCTGAAAGAAATAGCCCAGTCCCACAGCCTCCCCAAAATCTTAATGTCAACTATTTGCCTCCTTGTGTTTTCACATAAACAAGCACTTTCTCCTGAATATCTGTGCTCTGGCTGCTCCCCCAGCTTGTATTCCCCCTGCTCAGTGGTCCCCGCGGGACGGACAACACGGCCCCCTCGTCCATCTCCTGGCCAGGCTCGTGTGGGTGGAGAGATGCAGGACTGCCTAGGGGGGATGTGGGCCAGAGAGTAGCAAGAAAGGTGACTAAAGCTGGGTTTAGAAAGAAATGAATGGTTTGAGCTGCTTTTAATTCAAGTGACTGCTGGTTGTCTGATAGCAGGGGGCAAGCACTTGCTTACAGATCTGAGCACAACCACAGGGAAGCTGGTGAACTATCCCTGTTCACACCAGCCTGGCCCAGTATCTTGTTCTGCTCTTGCCAGGGCATCACCTATCCTGCTTTGGGGTCAGATGTTCCCCTGGTTTAAGTGACTATCAAGTTAATAGCACTACACAGATCGCAGCAGCTGAGAAACCGCCCCTTCTATTTTAGTTGCTGTTTGTATATACACACTGGAGCATCTCGGGTGTAATGCTGAAGACTTCTATCCTGGAGTCCACCTTTTTTTCTCTTATTCCCTTCCCCTTTATAAGAAGAAAAATTAGAAGTGAAAAAAAGACTATAATGTTGTGTCTGCAAAGTAAAAACAATTTAGTTTCTAAAATGCGAGTGCTAGCGGTGTTCCCGTGGCTATTGTTCATTCAGCTGTGCCGCACGCGTGTGCTGCTCGGTGTTCCTGTTCTCGGCCGCGTAACCTGATATATCACTGGGCGCATTGTAAAACGTGCCCTGTGAAAGCTGGGGGATGCAGTGCCTGCGAGCTGCTGCTGCTGTGGAAACCCTAATTTTTGTTTCTCATGTTCCACTGTCAGTCTTCAAAACTGGGGTTTTTTTGGGGGGGTGGAAGCTGGTCCTGGGAACTGAACTGGATCCTGGGGTTAGGGCGGCGCTTGTTAAGGCAGCTCTGGAGAGAGGTGAGGTGGTGGAGGTGATGTGATCCATGTGGGTTCACGCCTTGCCTCTTCATCTCAGCACCTTTGGTAGTATTTGGGGTGATGTGATGGTACCTGCTGGCTTGGGGCAGGATCTCTGCTAACTGGTCTTGGGCCATCGTAGTTTACCCCGTGGTTCAACTTCCACTGGATCCAAAGCCCCTTGGAGGCAATGGATGGGCACCTGTCAATTCCACCTGATGCCAGATCAAGCCCACCCTGGAATAAACAGAAAAAAACCCCCATGTGTCAAGCTATTTGTTTTTTCCATTGCTTTTTCACTGTGGTCCTAGCACCCAGGCAGGGTTTCTCCCCTTCCCTGGGATCTGTCATGGGAATCCTGAGTTCCCAGATCTGCCTTGGTGCCTCTTCTGTTGATCTCTTCCTCCTCCAGCCCTCTCAGTGCCTGTGATCATCTCTATCTTTATCGCACAGCTTCCCAAGTCACATGTATGGGGCGGAGCTTGGGTTGGAAGCAGTTCATGGAGAACTTCAAACAGTAAAATCAGATGAATGAATGAATAAAGGGTGGTTTTGTTGCTCTTATCCTTTCATCAGCTTTATTTGGTTCCCAGCAGTTCACTTAGCAATTGCTGTTCCATCTGGCTTCTTGCTGAGGGTGAAACGAAAATCCTGCTGAAGATGAGAGCAAACTGCTGTTGAGCTGTGTAGGACTGGTAAAGCCTGAAGTTGACTTCTGGCAGAGTAGCACTCATTTCTCCATGTTGCTTAAACTGAGAGGTTGAGAAACCTTTGGACAGGAACCTTGGAGGTAGGAAACTCCTGTCCTGAGGATCCCCCAGCAATGCAGGCTAAGCTAAGGTTGGAAAATACAGCATTAAGATATGCCCAATGGTGTTTGTCAGCTTTCCTGGAGGGATGGATGTGATCCCCCTACAGGACACGGGGAAGAGGAAGGGACATCAGCTGCTGATGTCTCGCCAACTTAGACCAGGAGTTTTCAGTGCTATACTTCTATTTGGCTGTAGAAAATAGAAAAATTGGCTGTAGATGCTCCAGTTTGACCGAAAAATCCCATGTCAGTGGAAGATGACATACCAAGCCCACTGCAGGCAAGACCCTTTCCACCGACTTGGGTGTGCTGTGGACTGGCCTTGTGCTGCAGGAACGCACATGCCTGCGAGCTGCTCGGAAGGGATGTGCTGCACAGGTTCCCACATCCAGAGTGAAGCAAATGTTGCACCTTCTCCCTTCTCCACCCCAGCCTTTGGAGATGTTGGCTCCTGAAGGCCAGCGTACCTCAGCCAAGAATATGGGAACCACATGGCCAAAGCCAAATGAATGGGAACCAGAGGTTGGGGGCCCAGAGCTTGTCAGCAGGGGCTGGCTTAAAAACAAATGAAAGAACAGAGGAAGAAATAGTTCTAATTACTGTGAACTTTTAAAAACACAAAATAAAAGCTTATTATTTCAGAGTTCCCTTTGCAGCATGTAATTTCATTTCCCTCTGTTTGCTTTTACTACTTGCTCTGGGCACTGTCAGAACAGCCTGATTTATAAGTGACAGCTTTGGCTATTTTTCAGGCGAGTCTCTCTAAATATAAGAGTGTGAAAACTGTCCTGCTGCCAGCAGCTCTCTTAGAATTAAAACTCACATGAGTTGTAGCATGAAGCAAAGTGCTGGGTGCTTTATGACTTAAATGTCTTTCATAAAAAGCAACCCTCCCTCCTTTCTCCTGGGATAATTTTTCCTCTTATTACACAGAATATCTCAACCTGTAGTTGGAGAAAATAAAATAAAACAAGCAGTGGCTGTTACCTCGCTGTATCCCTGCTACCGGTTCCCTTGTGTACTACCAGTAGAGAGTTGTAGATCACAAGGGAGATGTTTATTGACCGAGGGTTTTAACCTTAGACGAAGCTCTATTGCTTTCTTCCCGTCCTGAAGAGGTAAAGAAAATGAGCAAAATGAAGCATAACACAATGGCAGGTATACAGCATAGCCTGCTAACTTCAAGTGAATTGATAATAATGTCTGAAAATTGGGGAAAGCCTTAATTGACAGCCTGAACAAAACTTAGTATGTGCTTTAATGTTCTGGTTAATAAAGAAAAGCTGTGTTCGCTGCATGATGTTACTTCTGTGTGTCTGTCTGTTCGTGAACAGTCTCCCTTTTTGCCTGTGGAAGCGCCTGGCTTTGGTGCTGCTTTTTTGGATACAGTGAGAGAAGAATTTGGACCTTTGACTGTCAATGTCTTGAAGCTCAGAAGCATTTGATTTGGATTTAAAGTTGGCCACGCATGTCCCCATTCTCATAGGAATCCTAGCTCTTGTTGGTGACTTCTATGCTAAAGTTCTGGTACTGCGGTTTCCATTCAGTGTCTCAAAAGGATCATTGTTTGAGGAAGGGGTCTTTTAAACCCCACCCTCTGAAGGGCGCTGCTCTGGTATCCAAACAACCTGAATCTGATTTAATAGCCTGGTTAGACTGAGCTGGCTGGAGGCTCGCGCTGCCAAACCAGCGGGAAGTGACTTGAGTGGGTCCATGGCTCTGGTCTGGCTGCTGCTGATCCAGCAAAGCTGGGTAGAGGTGGCAACTTCTTGTGTACAAAGGAGGCTTTTTTAATTTGATTTCTGGACTGAATGTATTTGCAAATGCTAGGATGCATCTCGGAAATTCTGCTTCTCTGTGATGCTTGTGGGTGAAGGTGGTGAAGAAATTCTGCTTCTCACCACCTTCACCCACAAGCATCACAGAGGCCTTGTATGGCTGTGGGAAAGGTATGAGAAACTGTCCTCCTCTACCATCCTGTGTTCTGGTGTTGAACTATGGCAGCTCCCAACCAGACCGGAGCCCAGAGAGGCCTCTTGGCTTTCATACTTGGTCACAAGTTGACCCAGAGGGTCTGGAGGACACTGCAGTGGATTCTCTCTGCAGTAACTTGAAGGATGTGAAAAACAGCTGCAGCCATGACCCTATGTATGTGGCACACGGGCGCTCAGGGGCTGGGTCCTTCTGTTGGGGAGAAGAATGGAAACAGGTATCTGGATCTTAAACTCCCAGATGCTGGTAAAGCTTAAGAGGATTTCCAAAGATTAGGACTGGAGTACCTCTGTGAAGTGGCCTGGGGCTGACTCTCCAGAGCAGGTTGGAGAGACTTTAATATTGAGGGGTTTGCAAAGGTCTGCCAGACAATAAATTTCCAGGAAGAATGGTCACAAGTGTAAAATCAGCATCCTCATAAAACACACACTGTATATACATCTGTCTTGAACCTAAGGCTGTCCTCAAATAAACTCCACTTGACATTAAGATGAAAGTCTGGTCAGGTACGAAGTTGGGAAGCTGCAATCTGATCTGAAGCTGCGTTTGCCTTGCAAGCCCAAAGGGGTTCACCTTGCCTGTTATAGAGGATGCCAGGTCTTTACTTGCCTTAAACAGTAGATGTGCTTCTTGGCCCCCATCCTAAAGGGAGCTAGCCGCTCAGCGCAGTCTACCCCATGAGCAAGACGGAGACCCTTGTGCTGCATAGCTGGTCACAGGCTGCTGCTGCCGGCCAGGCTGGGTGGGCGCTGCTGGAGGGTTGCCCATTGCTCAGGAGACTTCAGTCAGTCTCCTGAATTATTCTGTTTAGATACTGTTCCATTGATGACAGTAAAAAAAAAATCAAATTTGATCAATGCTGCTTTTGTGGATGAGGTTTTCAAAAACACTCACTCCCACTGAAGTCAATGGGGAATTTTTGGGTTGGATGAATTTTATTTCAGGAGGAAAAAGTTAAGCTAACACAGGGTGTTTTTATAGTCCCATTCTAGATATTACATCCTTCAAGGCCCTCTTTGGAAAGCTTCCAGGTGGGAGATTTTTTTGGTCTTATATTCCAGGGCTGGCACTTTCAGCAAAGGCGCATGAAGTTCAACACTGCAAAACTGAATTTTTCAGAAATGTGTGTGTGCTGTAGGGGCCTGGCTCTCATCTCAGGTGCTCTCAGCTGTCCCAAATGAAAGGCAATACTGAGCTGGCTTTATAGTTGCACCTGAGCAGGTGAGGTGCCCTGATGCCCTTGGTCTTGTAACTGTTGTTTTTAGCTGTTTTCTGATCTTGCTACTTCAGTCAGGTTCTGTCTTTATATTTGGCATTGGCTGCTTATCCTAGGGAAGGGCATAAGTGAATTCAGGTGTGTACTGAGTTTGAGACTCAACAAAAGCACAGGATGGGATGTGGATGGAGAGCCTTGCACAACCTGATCGCCGCTCCTCACAGTGCACCTTCTGCCAAGGATGGACAGCAAGAGCAGATGGTGAAGAACACAAGGTGGAAGCAGAGATGGGAGGGGAATGTGTGGTTTTGGTGGGGGGAAGCCCTGGCACTCATGGCTGCAGGGAGCAGCCAAGCAGGTGGTTGTACTCAGGCTGGTAGTTGTACTTTCCATGTGGAACCATGTTTTCCAGTGGTTAGTCTGCAGGTGGCCGTGCAGCTGGGCTGATGGCTTGTGACAATGGGCTGGGAAGATGTGGTGCGTGGCAGGCCAGACCTGATGCTGAGCTGGTCTCTGTTATCAGGGTACGCTGTGTTAGGGTCAGGTTTGTCACTGGAAACCGCAGTCTGGAGGGAATGTGAAAATCCCAGCGTGGTGCTCCCCGATGCATGCCAGTGAGATCCTGAGCTGGCGTCGTGATGGGAGAGGAGTGTGTTGGAGCACTTCCCATTGGAGTGGTTTGTGAGCAGATATTTCAGTGCGGACAGTTTCAGATAAACCCCAGGCAGGGTTTGCAGAGGCAATGGCAGGCAATAATTCTGTCACTGCAGTGGGAGGAAAGTCGACCCACTTCTGCTCTGGAAAGCCTTTACCAGGACAATCCTGGAGACAGGTCTCACTAGCAGGTGCTTATGAAGCGAAGGAGCTGATACGCTTAGAGGATTCCTGGGGATGTTGCAGAGCCTTTTCTCCCTGGGCTCTGAAATCACTTCCAGGCCAGTAGCCAAGCGCAAGCTGTAAACAGCAAATGGTGGCTGATGATCCCATCTCATTTTGCTGAGTTGTAAACTCCAGGCTTTCCCTTGGTATCTTCTCTCCAGTGCTTTGCATTCCCATCTTCAGCTCCCAGTGCTGTTGTGGCATCTGGCTGTCTCCTGTTGTGCTGTCGGTGTGAACTTGGTGTGAAGGAGTCACTTCTGTGGTGGCTTCCACAGGTATGTAATGCAGGAAAAGCTGATGGATCCAGGCTCTGTGGTCAGGGGGATGTTTGTCTTCTCTCCGTGGGGTTTCTCTAGTCCCTGCTGGTTTGGGAAGGGCTAGAGATAAGGTCAGAGGAGAAATGTCTGGGATTTGCATCAGCCTCTGCCTCAGCACTCCAACATGGGCAAATTGGAAGGCAGATCTTGTGGCCTTATTTGAGGTTTTTTCCACCCAAGCACCCCCAGCTACACAGGAAAATTCACCTGGTGGGTATCCAGACTTTATCCTGCCACCAAATGTTCTCACCTTATCAAATATCCAAACTGGGGTTCCTGTCTATCACTGGTTTTTTTTTCTTACCATTTAGGAAATTCTAAAACCCTTCTATTTTGTTGTCCTGTGAGATGATGCTGTAGCAATTAAGCAACACAGCCGAGCCCAAGGCCCTTTTGAAACCCCAGCCTACACAAATATCACATAAGCAGCAGTATTTATCTAGGATCAAAATAATACTGTGCAAACACTGAAATTATTGGGAGACATGCCTAGTGCATGCACATGTCCTCCTGCTCTGAACTCGTGAGCTTAGCTAGCCTTTTCACAGCAGAAACTCTTTGAGCTGGGAACATCTGGCTTGGTGCAGCAAAGGTAAATGTTCCAACGAAAACACCAGGCGTGCAAGTGAGGTGTGGGCTGGAGCCACATCTCAGCACCGTAACCCTTGTCCTTCCCTGTTCCACCACCCTGTGCTCGTTCCTTGCCTTTTCATTGCACAATTGATTGTTTGGGCAAGGGACTCAGCTGGATCTTTTTGTTTGCTCTGCAAAACATGCAGCACATCTTGTTTCGTGGCTACATGCAGAAACAGCTAACCATCTCCTTACAGCACGGTCCTCACCTGTGTTAAGCTTGTGTTTGCTTTGTTAGGATCTGGTGCTGCTGGTTTGGCTGTGGCCCTCGCTGTCACCCTCCCCGACCCTCTGGCACCCACCTTGCAGTTTTTCGGTCCGGCCCGGGAACAGGCAGTGAGGTTTTGCCATACCTCTGGGGTGCACGGGTTTCTTTCCACGGGCTTTGTTACTGCTGAATTAAATTTACAACTCAGCCCCGTGCGGTGGCTGGGTGCCCAGGTTTCACTTGGTGTGTTTATTCATCTTACAAAAACCTGAGCTACAGCCTATAGAAGTGGGGAAAAGGGCTCCAGATCAGCTCTTTTTGTGCCTCGTTTAGTGGTGCTTGGTGCCTGATCCTGCTGTTTTATCCACCGGGCTGCAGCCCTTTAGCTTGCACGTATGCCGATGTGTCCTCTGTGGTTCCTGCTCAGAGCAGCTCCTGGTGTGCTGCTTCCTTCTGCCGAGGCTGGGGGTCCCCCGCTGTCCACCCCGGCTCTCCGGAGGATGGGCTGAGCCAGAATTCCCTAGTCATTAGAAACACTTGGACAATAGTTGAATTGTCCTTTAAGAAATTTTTTTTAACCCTCTTGGTTTTTGCTGCGCATTAGCCTGATGAGCTAAATTGTAAAACACTTCTGTAACAGGGGTTAAAAACTCCAAATAGTGAGTCAGAACAGGCATTTGAAGAGACATAGACTATCTCAGCTTGTCAAAATAAACATTTTGTTTAAGCACAGAGCGTGCCACTGTCTGAAAGCTCATAATTTAAAACAAGACTTTTTTTGGTTTGACTTTTCCCCGATCGTAAAGCTGAGTGTGTATAGCATAGGTATGGAATGGCGTGACTTTACAGCAATGTAATTGCAGTGAAACTTTTTTGGTATGGAAACTTTTTCTGAAAACCTGTCAGGCTGTTTATAAATAGAAACATTGGGAAGAGCCTGGGCTGTCTGTTGGCTGATCATCCCCATAAGCTGCTACCCTGCTGCTGGGCCGTCAGCTCGTGCTTCATGGGGTTGTCCTGGCTGGATCTGCTGACGTCTCCCTCACAGGGAGGGCGGTTGGCTGTTTCTGGAGAGCATGGTTCATGCAGGGGAAACGAGCAGAGCCCCAACACCCACTCTTGGGATGCAATGAAAGACAGTTATTGTCAGCGGGCGTTAGCAGGAGTGCTGGGTTATAGCCGGGAGTGCAGAGGGGGCCGGGCAGGGGGAGCACAGAGCTCAGTGCCGGCAATGTTCCTGCAGCGCGAGCGCAGCTTACATAAAAGCAAATTCCTGATGCTTTGCACACCCGGAGCCCATCTGGCACCAGCCATGGCACGGACAGAGGCTGCAGGAGCGGTGGCTGTGGTGCAGGTTCCTGGGCTTGAGAGTCTGCGGGATGTGGCTCGGTGCAGAAGCCACTGAAAATGCACTTTTTCCTCCCTCCTTCTGTCCCTACAACTTTAGCAGAAGATAATCTGAAGCAGCATGTTTCTTTAAATGCTCTCATTTAAAACTCTAACTCAGAGCTCCAAGCTCTTTGTTCTTAACTTCCACCAGGAGCTCGTGGTGGGACCTTGGGAGAAATACGTGGCTCTGTCCCTGCACGTCCCCAGCTCTGAACACCCAAAGCTGGCACGCTGTTCTGATGAGGACCGTGGGTATTGCAGCTGAATGTCAGAGCCCTAACAAACCCCAGTGTGTTTTTCTTCAGGGCGTTTCCCTGATACACATCATAGCTTGGTCACAAAGAACTGACCCTCTGCAGGAGAGAGGAGGAGAAAAGAGGCAGAATTATTCCCACTTTGAGAAAGAAAAGAAAATAGTGCACAATGAGAGGTAAGGAGCAGGCTTGCCATCTACACCTGACTGATTTAGGAGCAGGGAGGTGTTTGTGGTGTGGCCAGGTTTGTAAATCCCACCTGAAACAGCTTGCCTCCGACCTCCTCTGTGCTCCTGGCTTGTCTGAGCTTGGGGAGGGGTGACCAAGGGCTGCTGTGCCCTCCAGGGACATCTGGTGAACAGGGCTATGGAGGTGACAGGTATTTATTGGCCTTCTTCATGTGTAAAATGGTTCATAAAGCATCTAAGGAATAAGATTTAGCATCATTTTGTGGATCAAGCTTTCCGCATCTGTAAACCAAATAGCCTTGCTCTTTAATAGGACCGTGTTCTGCCTCTGCCCTCCACAGCAGCTGCTTCTTTTCCTTGCCTGTTTTGAGGGCAACTGAATCACCACCTCCTCTCCTTAGGACTGCTGTGTCCACCACGTGTGCAGGACTCTCAGACCCTAAGTATGGATATCTTAAGTGAAAGCCTGGTTGCAGGATGGTTGTTCCATCTCTCTGTTCTTCCTTCCCTCCTTACCTGCAGGCTGCTGTTCAGAGCTTGCTACAGACCAGTTTTAAACATGCTGTAGCATGGAAGTTTGTCCCTTTGACAGCGATGGACCTTCAGGGGAGCCTTTATCAGCAGGACTTTCCTACCGTCTTATCCTAGCTGTTTGTGCTAAGCAAGATTGCTTTTTACTACTTTGACTATCTAGTCATAATTACATTAACTGTTGTACTAGGCAAAGTTAGTGAAAAGTAAAATATTTGAGTCAGAAAACTCTGCTTTTGTGCTAGATAACTTTTAAAGGACTAATGACATCTAAGTGAAAACAAGCTGGCTTTATAAAAAGTCTTGTATCTACAAATACTAATACTGATGATCTAATTTTTTTCCAAGATCTATTTGAATGCATCTTCCTTTTTGGCATGATTTTTTTTTTCCTTGGATTTTCTGCTTTGAAGTTTCCCTTGGACAGACATCTTCCCAAGTAGGTTCAGTCTAATTCCTCCAGCCACTTCTACCAACTTTGTGCCTTGCTTTGAGGTGCAAGACTCTGAGTGATTAATGGGTTTTGGGCAGAAAGCTGAGACTGGAAAGATCTTCCGTGTGGTCTTGTCCTGCTGTGTGCTATCTTGGCCATTGGTCAGTGCTGCAGAAATGAGAATTGCTGACTTTTTTTTTTCCCCTTTTTTCTTTCCCACTGTGCTTCTTGGTGTAATACTGACCTTCTGCAGCTCCTCCTTGGTCAGTGCAATCACATCCTGTGCTCAAGTATAGAAATAAAGGCACAAAGGCTAGAAGTGATGGACGTCATCTGTATTTCTTGCATGGGTTATTTGAATCTTGATGCTGAGTAGCTACCTGGTATGGCACTGCTGTCCCTTAGCGCTGCCTGGCCCTCCATGGCCATAGCAAAGCCATCACTGATCCCAGCCATGGTCCTTGGCTCCAAAGAGCATCCTTGGTGTCACTGAAGGCATCCTCCTTTCTAACCCTTCCCAGAGAGGGAAGAAGCCAGGAGGTAACTGGCTGTGTTCTCACGGTGTCTGTTTCTTGGGTTCCAGAGTACGCCCTGCCCTCAGCCACCATGGGTCTGCCTGGCCACCTCATCCAGTGCCACCGCCCACAGCCTGCCTACACCACTCACACAGCCCCCGTGGTCAAGATGCTCGTTGAGCAGGATGAGCGGAGGAAGGCTGCATCCAACCGCCCAGCAGAGACAGAGCCAAACAGAGAGCCTCAAGAAGCTGGTTTTGAGGAGGTAACTCAAGTGCTGTCAAAGCTGAGCAGTGGTGGCAGCACCCCCAGGACTGGGAAGGACTCTGTAGGAATGTCCGTGGCTGAGAGGAGTTTGCCATCACCAAGTGTTTGCAATAGGGTTATTTTTGCAAGAAAACCTCTCTTGCATGTGCTACCATATAGTTCCCTGGCACATTCCAGCAAGAAGAAATGATTTGTCCACAGCTAGAAACAAAGAAAAAAGGTGCTCTCAAGTGTTTTCCAGAATGCATTAAACTACAAATGCAAATAGCATTTAACTTTTTGACTCTTTTCCTAAAAGCCCCATTTGAATGAAAGCGGACAACCACAGAAGGTGGTGGTGCTGCATTTTGCGTTTGTCTGCTCTCAGATCTGGAGAAAACCATAACCTCTTCCTCTTGAACTTGCTTCACATGCGTTGCTAGCTGTTTGCTGCTTTGAAACGCCCCACAAAGGGTGCAGTGCAGAGGCACGGCATGGAGATGCGGATGCCTGCACGCCCACGCAGCCCGGCGCACACACACAGGGCCCAGTTCTCTGCTCTCCTGCATCTTGTGACCCCGCTGGCATTGGTGCTGAGTGCCAGCGGCTGTCGCAGGGATTTGGCTGAGGGTAATGGCCTCTGGGGACTCTCTGTGCCTCTGCATCCACTTGAGATGTTGGGTGACTGGAGGAAAAGTGCGCTGAGAATCACTGTCCCCTCTCC
Source organism: Aptenodytes forsteri (assembly GCF_000699145.1). NCBI lineage: Eukaryota > Metazoa > Chordata > Aves > Sphenisciformes > Spheniscidae > Aptenodytes > Aptenodytes forsteri. The sequence continues at coordinate 331,193 of NW_008793959.1, forward strand.
TTGAAGCCATATGTTGCTGAAGGGGCATGGACTGAAAGGGAGAGGAGTTCACAACGAGCATTTCCTTGTACTTTTATCCCTTTTCCCCTGGCTTGTCTGTCCTTGGGGTGTGAGGTCTGTTCAAGTTGCATTTACTGGACTCTGCGTATGTATATATCTGACTTGTGTGCATGAAAGCATCACGTACATAATTAAAAGCGGTGCAGCAAAGCTGAACAGTCAGCTGGTAGATGAGTTGCTGTTTTTCACTTTTACAGATAGCAGAGGTGCTAAGGTCAAAACTGCTGGGGGGGATGTGATTTTTTTGCAAGTCCTTAGCCTTATGTGATACAGGAAAGCATGTACTTAGGGTCTCCAGCTGCTGGTGCATGCCTCACTTTTACGATAGCAGAGGTGCTAAGGTCAAAACTGCTGGGGGGGGATGTGATTTTTTTGCAAGTCCTTAGCCTTATGTGATACAGGAAAGCATGTACTTAGGGTCTCCAGCTGCTGGTGCATGCCGGCTCAGACCCTAGGTGCTGAGGATTGAAACCATTTGCAAAGGCATCACCTCATTATTTGGCTACAAAGGTAGAATCCAGTTTTCTAGGACTGTCTATGGCCACCTTCCTTCCTTCAGACCTCCCAACTTGTGCAATGGAGCCTGCAGGCACCTCTGACGGTGTGTCCATCTCTGTTATAAAAGGTCCGTGCTGTGCATCGAGCAAGGCAGGGTTCAAATTGGGCAAAATGCTGAGTGACTACTCAATTAAAAACTATACCAGCCTGCACACCTGAGGTGGCTTCTCCATCATGAGCACCTCTCTTTTAGGAGAGCATCTAAAAGGGAGCAGGAGGCTCTGGAGAGGTGGGACGGCGGGCGCCCAGTCTAGCCGTGTGTGCTGGTACCCCCAGTGTGCTCGCCTGCTGGTAGGGCTCTGCTGGGGATTGTGCCCTCACATTTCTCTGGAGTTTCTAACTCTGGCAAATATGGTTGGGAGTTTTTGTCATGAAGACAGCAAGACACCCTCTCCCGCAGGGGTGATCCGTTCTAATTTCAGATTCCACTTCTGCAGGGACTGAAATTGTGTCAGATCATTTCAACATTTAATGCATTGGAAACAGTATTTTCCTTGTGATGGTGGAAAAATATTGCCAAAATTTTTTTCCATCAAAATTAAATTTGCTTGAGGAAGCCATTTGCCCTGGAAAACTTTGCTAAAGTTATAAACAACTTATCTAATAATCCAGGAGTATTTGCTGCTGCGTCTAGTGCGCTGTTCCCAACTGCTGCTGTCAGCTCATGAGATTTTTGGCTGAGATGGGGCCAGCGCCACTCGTCAGCTGAATGCTTTGGGAAACAGTGTTGGGCCTCTGCAGGAAAAAAAAATGTAAAGAATTAGAAAATGCAACAAAGAGAAATTACCGCTTTCTATGGATGTATAAATAAACTTGTTCCCTGCCCTATTTCGAGCCGCGGGTTACTCACACCCCTCGTGCCTGCGCACGCACAGACACAGCACATCACAAGCCCTGTGTTCAGCGGTGCGTCTCGCCTGCCAACCCGCGGCTTTGGTCACAAGCCACGGAACTGGGAAGAAATAAATGAACCTTAGTTTCCAGCTCTTCCCTCTGACTTTTCTGTTTGTTGCGAGGGATCCCGGAGAAGGGACGTGGTGGTGTCGTGTGCTTACCTCCTTGCTGATGCGATGACTACAGAAATAGTTGGGAGCGCCAGCTGGGGCTGTGTCCTGATCGTGGCTGGGGGGGGGCTGTGGGCACTGTCCCCCTGCACCCCCTTGGCATCCAGCCTCCTCTGCGGGGTGGCTGCGTGGGGCACCATCTGTAAGGGGGGGGGGGGGGTGGTTTTTTTTTAATAGAACTTGGCATCCAGCCTCCTCTGCGGGGGGGTGGCTGTGTGGGGCACCATCTGTAAGGGGGGGGGAGTGATGGCTTCTATTTAATAGCATCTATGTATGTGGTTACACTAGGACAGTGTCGCGTGGGAGTACTGAAGCAAGTGGAAGAGGTGTAAGATGTGCTGTGAACCACTGTCCGAGCTTCTCATGGTTACTGGTTTGCTCTGCAATCACACATTCCCAGCGAAGCGGGGGTAAGGCACGGGTTTCTCCCTAGGTTTGCTGTAGGCTACCTCTGCCTGTGCAGAGGATGCTGAAGCAGGTGTGAATTGTATGCGCTTGCACAGCTCGGGGATGGTGAGAAGGAGAACACCCACCTTCCTTCTGGCTGCACAGGGGCTCTACCATGGCTGGGATCTTGTTCGTACCTCTGTGTTAAACCATTTTCGCTATTACACCTCCTCCCTCGGGGAATGGCCTTCTCTTTCTGCAGGTGAAAGACCAGAGTTATTTATAGGCAGTTCTGTGGTGAGAAATGGTACAGAAAAAGGGTTGAAATCATCCCTAGAGCGCCAGAAATGGTAGCTGAGGTGACTGAGAAAACATTTTTGTTTTTCTTTTGCGTGTGCAAGTGTTTGCACATGTGCTCAAACGTGTTAAGAGTTCACTGGGGGAAGGCGTCCCAGGGCATCCCTGCAACAGCGTCTTTCCAGGTGGGGAACCCTGTCCCATGGTCAGGTCGAGGACCGGTGGAGGCGTTGTGGGCTGCTCTTTGCTCTCCTCTCTTCCTCACTGGATACATTAGCTGTTCTTTTGTCTCGGTTTCTCTAGCTCTGCAGCAGGGACTGTAGTATGTAGTTGGATTGGATTGGGCACGTGCGTTGGAGTTCGGGCACGTTAAAGCTGCCTTGAAAATGTTCTGGCAGTAGAGCTTTCTGTGGCAAAATGGCCAGAGGTGTAAAAGTTTCAAGGAATTGAATGATTTTTATCATTAAAAATAGTTGAAAACTCATAATGTCTTTAGAGAAGGTTGAAGTGCTGCTTCTCCATAATGAATTAGAGTAAAATGGAAACAGGCAAAAGCAAGTCTTGCAAAAAGCACTTGTAGGGGGGGAAAAAAAAAGGGGGGTTGGGGGGGGAAACAAAAGGAGAAAACAAAAACCCCAAAACCCAAACATGCTGACTTTGGTAATTCTTAAAATGAATTTTTCAGTAGCTTCATTTCATGGGAAATCTGACTTTTCTGTTGTTGTCACTGAGGGTAAAAGGGACCTCTCCAGAGCTGCAAATTCGCAGAATGGTAATTGTGTTTCAGCTTGTACTGCCCACTAGCATTAATAAAATACTTCGAGGGCTCTGTTCAGCTCCAGTTGAAATCAATCGCTATTACTTTGGAGCCCCAAGGCACAGCAACGCATGGCGTCAGCGAGCCCGGGGCGCAGCGGAGAAGGGTGTAGGTGGCATTGGGGATGCCAAGAGGGCTCGTCACGTTGGTGAGCTCTGTACTCCAGATGTGCCTCTCGTGAGGCTGAAACCCGTAAAGTAACGGTGTCCTGGGCCCTGCCCTTGGTCTGTAGCCTGGTGCCAGAGGGCTGGGTAGGAAGAAGTTTGCTGCGTGGTGCAGGCACAGCTGCAGGGATCCCTGCCCGTGTGCAACGTGCTAGAGCAGGGCAGCGGCATAATGTTGGATGTGGCACAGGGGAACATCGGGCATCTGAGGATGGGAGGAAGGAGATGTAGGGTGTATCTTGGGGGGTGTGTGGAATTGACCCCCCTGCATCTGTCAACAGATGTAGCAGCACCTACTTTTGTGGTTATAATATACAACTGGAGGCCCAGAGTTAATTGCAGCTCTAAATGACTTTTATTATGCTGTGGTTGCTCCTTGCCTGCTGTATTGAAACCAGATGCTCAGGTCATTAAGTAGATATAAGCCAGGTGCTGACTGCCTTATTTAAGCAAAATACAAATTGATTTCCTGCAGGAGTGTGTGGTCATATATATGCCAGCACCCAAGAGTGGGACGAGAAGGCTGGGGAGAATGGTGGCCATCGTGGCTTGGGGGACCTCAAGGTCTTAGTATTGCTTTGGGACTTGGCTGATGGATTGACTGGATGCAAAACTGCTGAGGGTTTGGGGGCAGTTACTGTGCTCCAGAGCCGTTCCCCTGAGCATGTCACCAACGTGTTGCTATACATTTAGAAAAGTGTCTCTGGATGAGACACTGCCCTGCTGAAAGGCACATGGATCTGACAGCGTGGCACAAAGGTGACAAACCCTCAGCAGCACGTGGTGTTGATGCTGGGAGGATGCTGCGGTCTAGTCCCTAGATCAGGTCTGTGGTGTGGCTCTGTGCCTCTAGCCCAGTATTTTAACCTCACAAGTGGAGCTTTTTGTTGGAGGATTTGTCACTGAGGACCTTTCATCTCAGAGTGCTTTACCATGGTCATGAGCACAGCAGGGAGAAATTAGAGTTGGTCGTGAAGAGAGGGAAGAGTCGCCCAGCTAACACCAAGGTGTTTCTGAAATAGCGTTTCTCAACAATTTTGTGTCTGCATTCACCACTTGACTCATCTGTCATCACGCAGCCGCCTGTGACAGCAGCAGCTCCAGGCGGGGAAGCGCTTGCTGCTGTTACCCTCTGCAAGTGCTCGTGTTTGAGCCCTGGAGGAGCTGAGCTGCTGCCAGCAATTACAGTTACTGGTTCCTGGCTCATGCCAAACACTGCCAGCAGTGCTCAACCTGTCCTCACCATCCTGCGCAGGTGGAGGGGAGATGCAGCAGATGCCAAGGTGATGGAGCTGTCGGTGCCTGCTGCTCTCTGATCCTTTTGCAGCTCTTCACGAAGCCTGTGGCGAGTGCCACGGGTGTCACAGCCTGCTGCAAACTGCCTTATTTTCACTGGGATGTGGATTTCTTTCCTTAGAGGCAGCTTGGGGTGGGTTCTGTGGGGTTATATGAGACTGAGGGGGAGATTGGTGAGAACTGCTTGCTATTTGGCTGGGAATGCTGAACCTGGGTACCTGGAAGCCTCTTGGAGTAGTATCAGACCTCAGGTGAGCCTAGGGCAAAGCTGTGACAGCCTGGACTTGCGCTTTGCTCAGTCATTCTTATTAGAATCAAAGAGCAGTGGAAAACCTGCCATTTTCATGCAAGAATTCCCCCTCCCCAAGCACTGCTCTGTCTGTTCTCCCAGGCTACAAAGATGCTTTTTTTTCCCCTGCACCTAGCATTTATGCTGCTGGGTGCAGTTGTGCTGCTCCGGGTCTCAGGAATGACTCTGTCTCAGTAGGAGCTTGGTATGATGTCAATGTTTCGAGTGGGTGAAGCAGAGGAGGCAAAAATAGACATTTAGACATTTTTCCAGTTATGCCTTTTTGAAAAGGAGTATTTATAGCTCGGTGCATAAACACAAGCTCTCTTTGTGAATCCGCTACCAATTGCAACGCAGTGCTCGGCCAGCACGTTGCCCCTCAGACCCTCGTGCTCTCAGGCTCAGGACCGATCTAGGCAGCTTTGACCTCCTTGCAGTGGGAGCCTCCGTCTCCCCATTCCATAACACAGTGCTGGAAGCGTTTTCCAGTCTAGGCGTGAAGCACCCGCAAAGATCTCGAGGTGCTTGGGGGCTGGATCCCCTTGTAGCAAGCTGTCCTGGCTCATCTCCAGGGTGTGGATGCAGCACACGGGAGTCTGAGCCACAATTTTGTGATTAACTCTGAAGCATAATGAGGATGGTTATCAGGATCATTTTATCAGGTCACTCATTGCTGCGTGCCAAAGGTCCAAATCACTGCATTTCATTTACCGCCATTTCCCCATCTATGGAATTTGGATAATGGCCTTTAACACACAGCTTAAAGTGCTTTGAGACTTCTTCACAGCAATGCTACCAGAACCACCTCTCAAGGTGGTGACCTCGCTTGCAAGGAGTCTTGGGTCTTGGTTCACATCATGTGCTGTTAAAGCTTTCTAGCTACTATTTTCTCCACTGTTTCAGCAGGAATGGAAGGTCAGACGTACGTGGCAGCTGAAGAGGCTTTCAGAGGCCAGTGCTGGCTCTTCAAAAACTGGTGGTGGTTTTTTTTTTTCCACGAAGACTGTCTTGCTGCCACTCTGCAAGAAGCACTGGTTATTTTTGGCAACGCTTTTCATTGCACTTGGCAATCTGAACTGCAGGGAGATGGTGCCCTGAAGGGCTTCATCGTGTGATGCTCACCAGAGTGGCTGGAGTTTATATGTTTGCGTTTATGGATCTGTTATACTTTGAATAGCAGCTTGGTGGAGAGTTAATGCTGACTTCTGTGGGAGTGAAACTCCCAGGTCTTTGTGATATGAAAAAAGATGTGTGGGCAGAAAGGTGGGGCTGATAATGTCTAGATGCCATGGGAGTCTCTGCAGGTGGATGGTATTCAGTGCCTTGCAGGATCAGGCTCCTAGGATCTAGAGGGTTTTAACTCTTGCACCTTAGAGCCTTAAAGGCAGGAAAAATAACCCTGATGAGCAACGGGCTGAAAGCCTGGCATACTCTGTGCTTGCTGTGACACGTGGCTCCGAGGGTGTGCCTCCAAAACGTTGCCAGAGATCTCGATCTCGCCTCAAACTATTTTTCATCAAGCCTTGGTCTGATCCCTGGCCTGCTCTCCAAGCTGCTTGAGAGGAACAATAAACTCCATTCCTATGGCTTGTCTCACGCTGCCTAGTTATGTGCCAGCTCATCAGGTTTCCCACGCGGCGCCTGCAGGCTTGTTGCAAGCTCTGAGGTCGGTGCTGCCTTCCTCGCTCGTGCATCCCTGCCCTAGCAGCGAGCGCCTTCGCTGCATCAGCAATGGCATTTTGATTCCTCCCCTGCAGATACAAAGTCTGGAAAGGTTTAGTACACCAGCCCTGTTTGGATTTCCTGAACTTCTCGGGCCTGAGCTCTGCATCGAGCTGTAAGCTCTGGGTGCAGGAAAACTGTCTGGGTGGGTCACAGATGTTATTTGCAGCCTGTGGGTACTGAGGGGTAGCTTGGAAATGCAGTTCCACCCCCAAAACCCATCCACTCCACTGAAACCAACACTTCTACAGAGGTTTTGCTGTGTTCCTGCTTGTATTCGGGTTCAAGGCTCGTCTGGATATCGTAGCATGGAGTGGGGATCGTGGGAAGGAGAGCCCAAATGCTGCAATTCAGTCTGTCCAGGCTGATCATCATTCTGTTTCTTCTCTCTCCCCGTCCTCCCTATCTCCATCTTTCAGCTGAGCTGCCTGTTAGCACAGCGAGGACAGGAGCAAAGCTTAAAGGCTGGATGAGATTTCCCTGGCTCAAATGTAAGGGCGAATCCCTACGCCTCGTTCTCACAGAACCCCAAGGATAGCCACCTTTAGTTCCTGCCTTCAGTGGGTGGCATCTGCTTCTTCGAGTCCAACCTTACTCCGGCTGTGGGAATTCTGGGTGTGCAATTTGGGTTGAACAAGGGATTTTTCCACTTTTCTTGTAATGGAAATTTCTTACTGGCTAAATGAAACTTAGATGCTTTTTTAAAGTTTTCTTAATGCACAGTAGATGCTTTCTTAAGGGTGTTACAGTTTCTTGTTAGAAATCTGAAAACCACAAACTGATTTTGGTTTGGTTTTGACCACAGATTTTCAATTTTTAAATAGATAAATAAAAGATCTCTTCCCAATGAGCCTGGGGAAGGAAAGCTAGACTTTCTCCTAGATCTTTAGCTCTGCTGGTATGAGACTCTGCATTATCTGTTTAGGAAGAATAACATTGAAAAAAAAGTAATGCCTCCTCTAGAAAATGCAGGTCATCTGTTGAGTTGAAGGAGCACAGGCTGTGAGCCTGTTCCAATGCAGATTATCTGTTGAGCTGAAGGAGCACAGGCTGTGAGCCTGTTCCAGAACTGCAGTCCTTGCTTAGGGGAGAGCTCCCACTCCAGTACTGTTGCTTTTTTTTAAATAGTGATGATTAGGATAATGTGTGAGCAGGTTCAGCTGAAGATTTGTGGCAAGCCTTGTTTGGAGGAGTGTGCATAATGGCTGCCCAGGGCAGGGCTGCAGAAGGGTCTGCCTATCCCACAGTCCTTTCCTTTCACAGCAGATGTAACGCTTGCTCTGCTGGGAGCCAGGAAGATGGATTCTGCTGTGTAGTGGCAAAGCTAGGGATGAAGAGACTGATTTGGTACCATGCAGTAGCATCCTCTGAGATGGGGTGGGCTGGTGGGACTGCTGTGGGCTGAGGAGGTACCAGTCCTCTGCTCCCTGCAGTGTGCAGAAGTGGGGAGCTGCTGCAGCGGGGCTGGAGCTTAAACTGCTGATGGGGCTTGGAGCTTCAAAACACCAGTGGGGAGAGGGAGGAGGCCATCAGATCACTCAGTCCTTGCCTGCAGAGGTGGGACCAGCTGCCCTCATGGGGAATTGCAGTCCCACCTCTCCCCATCCACCACTGTGCTCTCTGCTTGACTGCACTGACTGCATGCCAGGGGCTAGCGGGGGCTGCACCTGCAGGAAGAAGAGTGGTGGCAATTATATTTTAGCCTGTGGTCCTCTGCATATATGACAGATTACTCTTTACAGTCATCAGGAGCCAGAGTCAGACCTGTTGCTCTCCAAACACAACTCCCTAAATGCCAGTGAGATGCTCAAAGCCATGATGGAGGATGACACAAAAGGCAGCAGCTGGGAAAAGTCTTTTGATTTGCCATCAGGGTTGACAACTCTTGCAGGACTCCTACTTTGGGGTGGGGGGGGAGTGGTTGTGCCCAGACCTCACACGAGGACCTACCAGCCTTTTGGTAGGGTGTGTGGAAGGCCACTCTGCTGAAGCTCTTCTGTGGTCAAAAGATTTCCCCCCTTGGTGCTGGCATCCTGGGATCCCTTTTAGCAGCCTCAGTAGATAGATGGCATTCCAGCCACCCACAGAAATTATGTCGGCTAAAGGCAGCCAGAAGACCAGGGAGTTTATAAATAAGTCATGTGCCTGTCTGCCGTTGCATCCTACACTTGGTGCTGCAGAGCAGAAAAGAGCTCGTCATATGTTACTTCTGTGCGAGATGCTTTGTCCCTTCATGGTCTTCCCCCAAGGCTGCTCTTTCTTGGTTGTTTGACTATGTTGGACCTCAGAGTTTATGAAATGCTTTAAAAAGAGCAAATGGTGATCTTGCCCACAAAATTCAGTGGAGGTAGCAAGACATCCAGGCCCTTCTTAGAAGTTGCTCTCTGAAGGCATGGCACGGGTTTTAAAGGGAACAGATCCTGCCACTCTCAATCTACAGCCCTGCCCTACGAGCTCAGTAAATTCATCAAAACATGGTATAAACTCTGCTGGGGAGCTGCCAGCCCTGTGTACGTGGCTACAGTAGCAGAGCCTGTGTGCACCAGGATCTCTCTGTATCTCCACACCAAGGAGGTGAACTGTGTGGGTCTGCACGCTGCTGGCAGCCATGGGCAGCAGCAACCACTGCTAGCAATGACCTGGACTGAGAATTTCTTCTCAAAGGGGTCGTACCTGAATTTGGGGCCCTTTATAGCAGGGTGACAGCCAAGGCAAGCTCTGATGCTCACCATGTCACTCCTCTGTTTTCTTTCTAGCCATGCGTGGATCTATTGGCACATTTCCTGGAAGATGCTCTAGCAATTAAATTGCCATTGATCTATCCGAGCTGGAAGTGGGCTCCGCTATTAGCTGAGGCTGTTAGCAGGGCCGTGGAGAGCTCAGCATGTTGGAGCTGAAAAATATGCTCGGGGAACAGAAACTCTCTGTGGCCACCCCAGCCGTTCTGGGCTGCTAGCCAGACTCCTTCGGATGGATTAATGGCAAAGTACAATGACGATAACAAGAGCTATCCTTTCCAATGGAGAGCTAATCCGCAGCGAGCAGGGCTCTAGACTTGCTGATTCACTCCCTAATGGATAAATAGGGATGCTTTGCACATACTCCAGTGTCTAGACGAAGCGGGGTGCGCAGGGAAAGGTGCTGCTGCAAAAAGCCGGGCAGTTTGCAGTGGGGCCACGTGGATGTGTGTAAGCACTTCCACTAGAAGCTCTCCTCCCTGGAGGATCTGATAGTGTAATGATGCAGAAATGATAGGGTGAGCCTCTAAAACCTGGGTGATGCAGGAGTCGGAGGAGACAGGCTTGTAGTGGTGGCCTTGAAACCAGGTAACAGCAGTCGTGGTGTTTTGCCTGTCTGCACAGCGGTGTGATTGGAGAGGGCCGTTCGCTCGGCAAGTGGGAGCGAGCAGAGGTCACATCGTTCCCCGGGGAGTGGAGGTTATTGCTTGCTTTAATTGTTATGGGAAAGGCTTGCAGAATCCAGTGTACGATGCTTTGTTTTGCATAGGGCTTTGGCTGAAGCTTAGCATGGAAAAATGCATCCTGCTTGGAGAGGCTGGTCCGAGTGGACCCCTGAAGAGCCTCTAGTCAGCGGGATGGGGAGATTTCATAGTGAGTTTGGTGCTTGCAGCCATGCAAACTCTTTCCCCATAATGATACAGGAGGGTGGGTGAAGATTCATGCTTTCCCCTGTCTTTAAAAACTGATTTCCACCCGCGAAAGAGGTTTTGTGGGTGAAGGCAGTCAGTTGAGGAACCCGAGTCTGTTCCTGCCCCTGCAACAGAGTCAGTTCCTCCATCTGGTGTGAGCGTAGCTGGCCTGAGGTGAACCCCAGCTTCGTGGAGGCTGGTGGCATTTGGCCTGTCCCTGGTGCAAGAGTCTTTGCTGGGATCTGAGCAGACGCAGCGGTTTGGTGCCTCCTGGGAAAATGGTCAGGCCCAAACTGAGGGAAGGGCCGTTGGTCTGGGGCTTGGTGTGAAACCACGGGGTACCCCAAAGCCTGAGACACATCCTGGGTGTAATTTCCAACTCCTCCTCATTTCTAGGGTATTCAGAGTGGTATTGGTACAAGAACATAACATCCAACAAAATGCAATTTTTGATCTAAATATCTGTTTTATGGGGGAAAAACAAAATGGTTTTAATTAAAGCCAAAGCTCAGTGGGATACTCTTCACTGCAGATGGCCGTTACTCCTCTAGTGACATTCCTGGTGCGGTCACGCTCAGCTTGGCCATGCAGAACAGCTCTAGGTCTCACTTGCCTTTGTGCTGACTTTAACCTTAAGCAGCTCCATTTACCAAGCTGCCGAGGACCCATCAGCTTCTGATCCAGCCTCCTGCTTTGCTGTCTGCAGGTGGGCTGGCCCGGGGCTGAGCAGGCAGAGCTGGCAGGAAGACATGGCAGCAGTTTCTCCAGCCAGGGACTGAGAGGTGGGATTTGAAGTCGGTGGAGAGTGAGTCTTCGTGCAGAAGTGAACTTCATTCCAAAATTTGGCCAGACCCTTTGCTTCCAACACTGCAAATAAGGCAGATCAATGATTCTGAAACAGAAGGTAAAAATTATGGGTTTGATCCTTTGAAGATAGCTCCCCTGGCTTTGTTCCAGCCTCTCAGTTTGCACTGCAGCTGATGCGCTCCATGCTGTGGGCTCCCGCCAGGATTAAAAGCATCCTGCTGAAGAGCTCGGAGCAAAGGGGTTCTGGCTGATGTGTTTGTTCTGGTGTCAAACCCCTTTGGGCCTGACCCTGCAGCCTGGCTCACATTAAGACTGAGCTCCCCCAGCCCCGTGGGTTGGGCTGGGGTCTGCTTGATTGGTTCATGTGGAGAGCTAGGGATGTCCTAGGCTGGGGACATCAAGGTTGCTGCACATTAATGTTCTTGAGGTGTTAGCTATATAGTCAGTAAACCCCAGCCGTAGCCTTGTGAAACTGAGAAAAGACCAGAGGTAGGTGGAGGAAGAACCAGAGCCTGTGGCTAAGGACAGGACAGAATAGGAAAAACTGTTTAACCCTTCCTTGACTGCATTTGGCTCATGAAAGCAGCTCGGTTGCTCCCTGGTCTTAGGCTGGCATAAACTAACCTTGTTAAAAAAAGCAGAGATAACGAGGGCTGAGGGTTATCTAATAAAAGATGAAAGAGCAGAGACAAACCATGTCCCTGCAAGGGAAATTCCTCGATTTCTTGAGGCTGCCAGCATCTCTTGGGGCTCAGAGCAGCAGGTGAGGGCTGGGCAGGAGGGTGAGCTTCTGCACTTGGAGCTTGGCTTTTCAGAGACTGAGACTTGCAAACATGGGGACTGGAGGAGGCACTCGCAGCATTGGGCTTTCACGGCCTCATGTACTGGAGTGATCTGGGTAGTGACCCATGTGGCGGAGGTTGATGTGGGGCTAAGCCCCAGGCCAGCTCGGTGGTCAGCCTCTGCCTGCGTAGCTGGGATCAACAGGGGGCCAGGCAATAGGTGGAATTTAAGATGTCTATATTTAATTTTAAATTATCTCTTATTATCCCCCCCCAAAGAAACTTATTTTATTTGATCTGTCTTAAAGGTCAAGGTGTGCAGGCTGTGCTATCGAACAGACACCTGGCAGGAGCTATGCAAAGTTTCCTTTCGGTGCCCTGAGACGCACCAGGTTAATGCACATGGGAAATGCTCATTCCTGACAGTCACAGCAGCTCTCGGTGCCTCTCCTATCTGTTTATCTGCCAGCATTTACGCTGCGTTTGTAGCTGTGGGGATTTTTTCCGAGGTGTGGAAAGAAGCCCACGTGCTGCAGGGTGCAGCTGCCCCAGCAGTGGGATGGGGCTCCAGGACTGCTGGATCCGGCCTTGCTGAGATGGGTAGTGCAAAGCGGGGGCTGTCACGCCTCTCTGCCTGCTCTTCCCTTTGGCCAGCTCTGCTCAACAGTGCAGTGCCAGTGTGAGGGTTGGGATGCGAGGAGCATCTGGGGATCAGACCTTGTATCGCTTCAGAGCAATACCTGTAAAGGTTTGCGATACATAAAGCTGGTATTAAATTCATTGCAACAGCTCAGCTACTCCTGTAAGTCTCGGTTTCTCCCACGTGTGCCCCCATTGCTACAGGCAGGAGTACAGCAATGGGCTCTCCAGGACAGCCCCTAACACTGTGCTATGGTCCCTCTCCTGCCTGGACACGTTCCCGAGTTCTTTTCTCTCCTGCAGTTTCCTGCTGCTCTCCCAGCCGGTCTTTCACTTTCTCTTTTGTTTTCATACAGGTCCCTCCATCCCACCACCCTTAGGTTTGCCCAAGCCTGTGCTCCTGCTCCTGCAGCTCTGCAGGTGCTGGTGGCACTCCTGGGAGCAACTCTGTGGCAGTTTTGAGTGCTAAGATGCCCTGCCTGCTGTGCTCCCCGGGCACGGCACCCCAGGACGGGGACTAGGGCTGCATAGGAAGAGATTTTTTTCCCAACTACTGTATTTCCCTACAACTCAGTTTCTTTTCCTGCAGCAGGAGAGGCTGAGACTGGTACAAGTTTTCCGACGAAGAAGTAGAGCCAAAAAGTAGAGAGGGAGCCCTGCCTGGGAGCGACAGCCCCACAGTGAACTTCTGCCCCCAATCCCACCGCAGGCAGGAGAAACCTTTCTTCAAAGTTATGTCGGAAGAGGGACATGCTGAGGAGAAGTTTCACTTCTTCAAACAGCCGGGTTTTGGACAATTTCCAAATGAGTTCTGGTGATGAATAAGCACTTTCGCCCTGGAAAACTCTTCCTCCCCCTCCCTGTAACAGCGCAGTCCTCCAAGACTAATGGCCACATTGCCTGAATTCCAGGCGAGCCACCTCGCCTTCCCTCCCCATCCCTTCGGTGCACCGTTGCCCAGGGCTGACGCAGTTTTTCTTGGGGACAGAGGTCTCCTGGAGGCTATGGGTGCCTCACCCCAGGCAGAAGGACCCTCTGCAAGCTCCCAGCCAAAAGCCACTGCATGTTTTCTAACATTTGTCTTGGTGGGGTTGCACCTCTGGTCTTGCGGCTGGTGACCAGCTGGGATCATGCTGAGTGCAGCTGCTTTTATAATTTGACTGAGGTCATCTTAGATGGGGTTGTGTTGCCTGCTCCTTTCCTTTGCGGCAAACCAGGGGTTTCCCACTGGTGTCAGCAAGGGTGTGGGTATCCTAACAGCATCAAGTCCAATATCTCCTGCCCAGGGCTTTTCCCTGACCCTCCAGGATGACTGAATATCTTCCCCATAGCAACCTCTGGCTATTAAGGAGGTATTTCAAAGGAGGCTCTCTGCGTCCCGTTTGCAGCATCTCACTCTGCTATTGTCCAGGCATGACACCAACATACTTGCAGAAGTTTTGCTAGGGCTGGTTGGTTTGCAAGGTGGTTGGTTGGTGTTTCCTGGGCCTTTCAGGCTCCAGCCCTCTGCCTTTCCTCCCTTCTCTTTCCCTTTTGCCTCTTCATTTTTTTTATTTTAATCTTTTTTTTTGCATCTGAGGTCTAAAAGGGTGACTCCCAGCTGAGGAAAGCTTGCAAGGACATAATCCAGGCCTTCAGAAAGAGCAGTCATTAAACATCTATGTGCAGCTTCCCCTAAAAGATGTAACAGGCATTGCATTAAGAGGTGGGGTAAAGCGGAATATCCATAGAGCAATATAGCTCTAATTATACCGAGGCTAAAAATGGACAGGAAAACACTCCCAGGGAGTCAGTCCCTGCCGCAAGTCCCAGCAGATAATTGGGTTTGTTGTGGCATGCCTTGAGCATTAATGTTTAAGGGATATTTTGGACCGGGAACTGGGAACCAATCCCAGCATGCCGTAGCCTTTATGAGAACTCCTGGCAAGCGCTCGCTCTTCTCGAACACAAAATATTTGCAAGTCCTGCTGAGCTGCCTTCCCGTGGGGAGCGGCGGTGAGGACACCAGGCTGCGTGCGCGGATACGATCCGCTGGGCTGGGCTGGACGGGGCTCTACGAGCACCCAGCCCGCGTGGGTCATTCACCGTAGGCTTACGGAGCCAAATGCTGGAGGTTTTCTCTCTGAAATGCAATCTCCTTATGAAACATGGTTTGTGCGGTGGGGGCTGGTTTTCCTGCCGTGACCTGCTAAATGGCAGGGTTTGATCTACGCAGTGGGCTGGGGAGCAGGCTACGAGCGGAGGAGGAAAAGGGACAAATAGTGTGGACTTACCAAGTGTCTCCTCTGCCCTTGCCCTGGCTGAGGTCCTGCTGTGGTGAAGAGATTTGTGTACCAAACACTCTAGACTCTCACTTCATATTAATTTGGGAAAAAAAAGCATGTCTAAATCTCAAAAACAGGCTCCTTAAATCCTCCTAAATCCCTTCTGAAAGTGGGTCTGGGGTTCTTCTGTCACTGGTGGGGTGACTTCTCTTCCTTTCCTTTGGCTGTCTGCACGTCTCGGGTGGCTCTGCAGAGAGGGAGAGCAGGCGCCTCTGCTCTGAGACAGGTAAAAATGACTTGTCTTCGAAAGGGGTTGAAGCTGGGCATGAATGCCCCACTTGGGTGTTTGTTGGGTTTTTTTTCAATCTGATCTGAAACAAGGAACCCAATTTTGGCCAGCGGTTGGATCCAAACACAGGCTCCGTTTCAGAGCTGTCCCCGAGAGCATCCCCGGTTTTGCTCAGTGGAAAACTCGTTAGCGACGTGTTTGAATGAGGCTCTGTTAAGACACAAACGTTTCAGAAACCAGCAAAGCCCCGTTGGGTTATATAGGATTTCATGATGCTACATAAACACCCAAGAGGGCGAGTGAGCAAGCTGGTGGGTGGTGCTGCCGGTGCGTAGCTGCCGAGCGCGGCTCTGTGCAGCCTTTGCTGTTTTTCCTGTTACCCTTTTAGACTTCCTGAAGCGCTCGTTGCTGTGGCAGCAAGGGCAGTTTGGGCTGCAGAGTTTGTGAATGAGCACTTTGGTGAGGAACGGGAGGGCGGGAGAGCCCGGGCGGGCTGTGCACGCGTAGTGCGGGCAGGTGTCGTGCTGCCTCCGCCGCAGCCCTGCCAGCCCCGCAGCCTCCCCGCTGTTCCCCTTCCAGGCTGCTCGCAAGCAGCTCTGCCGATGCGGGGGGGGGTGGGGGTTCTGTCCAGTTCATTTCTCATTTTGGGCTTTGACCTCGTGCCTCCATGGTTTTGCTTTCAGATTCCAACCAACTTGGATAAATTTGTTTTCCAGGCTTTTTTCCCCCCCAAAGTTTCCTCATGTTAAAGGGAACAGAACCTGGGTCTGAATTCTTTGCTTTCCCAAACGGTTAGTCTCATATTGACTTAAGCGCAAATATGCTCTCTGCAATCCAATGTAAAGATCTGCGGAGCCAACAGCTCCTTCAAAGTGCTTTGCGGTGTTAAAATGAAGCACTAGACCCAGCGTCCTGCCCTGGTACTTGTGAGCAGCTGCTCATGATCCCGAAGGCACTGAACACCAGCCCCGTGTCAGAATAGGTCATCGGTGCTCCTTGTGTAACTGCACTCATCAGCTGAGCGAGGCTGATGCATCAACTGGAACAGAGCATGAGAAGTGAAGCTTCTTTCCCTTGAGGCGGTGGGCTCTGCATCGTGCCGAGGGCTGCTCGGGGCCGTGTCAGCCTGGTTTGCTGATGGCAGGTTTGCTTTTCTGTGCTTGGCTGCTCTCGGCAGCGTTCGCCTCTGGCCCTGGCAGCGCTGAGCACGTTGGTCACATTACCCCGACCTTCTCACGTTACAGGGCTTTTTTTCCCTGGAAGCTATAAAAAGCCTGTAGTGAAATTAAAACCACAACGTAGCTCCTGACTTTGCTGGAGGGACATTTCTTTTCCTTTATAAATGGAGCGGAGGATGAGGAGAAGGGATGTGTGTGGCAGTGCAAGGAAGTCTGTGTGTGTGCATCAGAGGGAACGAAGGCTGCTGGGGCCGCGTCCGTCCACCCTTGTTTGACTCCTACGCTCTCACCACCAACTCCCCAGGGAACCATGTCTCCTACTTAGCAAAGTGTCTAAAGTTAGGTGAGACAAATTTGGACCACATG
This sequence comes from Aptenodytes forsteri, assembly GCF_000699145.1. NCBI lineage: Eukaryota > Metazoa > Chordata > Aves > Sphenisciformes > Spheniscidae > Aptenodytes > Aptenodytes forsteri. Next base: position 347,821 of record NW_008793959.1, read on the forward strand.
AGTCATTTAAGACCACACTTCAAGTGTCACATAAGCAGAGACCTTCAGAGGTACTCCTGGGTGGATATTCTCCAGCCATGCTTCCCTGGGCTTGAGGCATTGCTGGTCCAAATTTGACTGTATCTGCAGGATATTTATGAGCAGAAGGGGCCCCTGCCTGTGTGGGATGGTTTGTCACAACTTCTGTGTATCTTCTGATGCCTCCCTCTTTCCCTTCCCCTCTGCTGATGTTTGTCTGTCGCAGAGGTATGTGCAGATGCACGTGTTCATGTGTTGTGGACCAGCTCCAGGAATGCGATGCAGAGCCCTCGGGACTCCCCAGCCCGCTGGCTGTGAGAGCCCCCCACCATCTCGAGATGGCCTTAGTGAGCTGGAGTGGGGATGGCAGGCACGCTATTAATAAGGCAGAGCATGTAAGGAAGATGTCCGTTGATGGAAATAGCAATGGAGAATATAGGAATAGGAGTCATGTCTGCCAAGAGAGTGGTGGGATGCCTTGCTGAGTCCCATGAATTCCTATGTATTTAAATTGGTGGTGTCTCTTGAAAATAAGCCAAAAAAACCTGAAGTTGAATTGTTGAAAAAGTTTACTAAGATTATTTTTTTACCCCTTTGGAAAATGTCAATTTCTTGAAATCTCTCTGACCTGGAAACACTTTTGTCCAGAAGGTTTCTGAATTTGAGTAGACTGTCAGAGAGGTAGAGGTGGACACCCACTGGTCAGACTGGCCTTGGGACAGGAGCTGCGCCCAGGTGTACCCAGCTCTGTGTCCTTTGAGCTGAGGTCTGCCATGCCCACCTTCATGAGATGTCCACATTGCCCTTAGCTGTTCCTGGGAGGGATGGTGAGAAGGCCTGAAAAGGGTGAAAGATGTCCCAGATTTCACAAAAAAAGCCCTGGAACAAAACCAAGCCTGGGAACCTCATTTTGTTCCCACAAATTACTGTTTCTCAAGCTGTCGGAGTTGCAACACCATGAGATGACCGGGTTCAGGAGGGAAGGACCGCAGATCCCCCTGGTCCACAGTGCTGGGGAAAGATGGGGATTGCCCAAGTAGGAGAATCTCCTGGAGCTGCCTGGCTGCTTCATGGGTAACGCCTTGCCCCAAGGGATGCTGCAGCACCCTCTCATCTTCCCCTTGTCTCAGCTCTTGTTTCTTCCTGGGCTGGCAGGACATGGAGGTGGCAGATTTTTCTCACTTCTTTGCAGATCCTCTTTGCCACCTCCTTTGCCCAGCTGTGACCTCTCATTGGTGGCATGCATCCCTCTGCTCCCTGGAGCATGCTGTACTTTGCACCTGTTGTTCCAGCTGTGTCCTGCTAGCGCAACCCAAGGCACAGCTTCATGAATCACCGCCCGGCCCGTTGCGTGGAATGAATTTAACTGTCGCCATCCGTCGCAGGGAGACATGACCTTTTGAGGAGGCTTTGTGGGTGGGTAGCGATGCCCTGCAGGGAATGGCATGCCCTGCTGGCACTCCGGCGCATGCTGTGCCTTCTGGCTTCAAACCCCTGGACACCTCCGGGAGCTCTTGCTGCTCCTGGCGTCTCCGTTCCCATTGCTGCAAGCGTGGCAGAGGGAAACCTCATGTCTGGCAGTGCAGGACTTATCTGTGCATCCTGTACGGGGCCAGGGCCAGCTGGGGTGAGAGATTATGGTGCAAGTTGTCTGCTGGGAAATGCAGAACACTGCATCTTGTGCATTTCTGTACAGGCTTTTCACTCAAAAATAATTCCCAGCCTTGCTAAGCCATGCATCTCCTTCCCACAGAAAGCTAGAAGTCTGCAGTGGAGATCTTGTGACAGTAATTTGCCTCCGGCTGTGGCCTTGGTTACATCTTCTGAGCACCGCCAGCAGTAGCCTAGCTGTGCAAGTGCTGTTGCTTGCTCCCATGTGAACCTGCCTTCACGCCCGCCTCCTCTGTTAGCGAATGCCACCACGGGCCGGAGGCCATTGGTCTAAAATCAGTCCCTAAAGCAGAGGGCATGTGGAAAATTCAGGTGACAATCAAATGGGAAAGACAGCAACTAAATGTTCAAGAAATATGGGTATCACTTGGTATAGCTGGGTCCTACAGCAACGTGCTGCATAGGACTGCCTGGGCTTCCAGCTGGAAAACCTGGGTAACGCATGGGATACAATAACTTATTTAGACAATAAATACTGGTTCTTCAAGATGTACCCAGGGAACAGGGTGGATGCTCTCCACCCTTTTACTCCTTTTCTCTTCGAGAGCCTGAATCAGTACAGGCTGTGCCCTCATCAGCTTGCAGGTAGCCCCTCATTGCTGCATCTGCTCTTGAAGCCAAGGCCTCAAAGGCTGGTTCCGCACAAGCTGCAGCCCCCGGTTTGCAATACCGGCAGTGTTACAGCTGTTATAAAATACAGTATACCCGCACTCATGTTCACGTATTTGATTTTTCTACTTCTGAAGAAGGGAGGAGAAGTGAATAACAAGCACTACGAAAGCTCTTGTCGCTTGGTGAGGTTGGAGAGACTGGAAGGGGTAACGTGAATGCAAATGTGTCGTTCTTGATCATGAGGGCAAACCTGTGTGGACACAGCCTTTTGTAAAGTCTGGGGTGGAAGTGAAAGATACTTTTTTTAATTAAATATCAGTGCTTTTCAATTGCAATTTAAATTTTGGAAAGGGTCTCTCTTTTCAGTAGTCTGAAGGTAAGGACGGTGTTGTCTCCAGTGTTGTGGGATTTCTAGTGGGCAGGTTGTGCTTCTTGGGGCCGTTCTTGGTGCTGGAGAAATCTAACCTTCTCTGAGCTGTGCTTTTTCTTTCCATCACATCACTTTTGGGCTCTGTTTTTGCTTAGGACCTGGGTGATCTGGGGAAGGGGTGTGTAGATGGGCAGAGAGGAGCTGAAGGACAAGGGACAGAGCCTCAGAAGTTGAGACCCATCTTATTTGTGTCTTTTCACTTGTGGCATCCAAGGGCTTGTTGTCCCACTATGCTCCACTAAACCTTTTAATCTGGTTTTTCTTTCTTTTTTCCTATAAAAAGTTTCGAGAGGGTCAACTGGAAATATCCCATCATGGTATGGGGGGTCTGGAGAAGTCCTCAGATGCTTCAGGGGACCTCCAAGCGGCAGATGTTTTGAGAGCCATTACTGAACCAGTTCCTCGGCATGGAGCTAGGGGGAGGTACCGTCTTTCAGATGAGATAAAACCAAAATCCTTGTGACCCTTAAGTTCTAAGATGCTTTTTACAAGAATAGAGATGTTAAGACCGTTTTTATGGCCAAATGCTTGTACACCTTCCCAGTAACTTTGGTCCCAGCTATCGGTGTCCTGTAGCATTGTAACACCTGCTGCTTCTTCCCCAGAGATGTCTGTGGCTTCTTTAGCATTGCGTGGTTGTTGCAGGAGAGATACTATATTCAGTATCTTTCAAGCAATTCAGGAACCCTTGGGACGAGAGGCATTAATTATGTAAATGACAGTGGCGGGGCATTTTCATGGACAGGAGCAAGTGATTCACTGAGGAGTTCCCTTCTGTATCGCCCACGTGTGCTGCTCTAGTTCCTGCTCTGGCTTCCTTCTGTCAAGTGAAAGGGTTGGTCTGACAGCAAAAAGGCTTGGAAAAAATCCATCTTGGGGGGTAACTCCCACACTGGTGCAGGATGGAGATGCCATACCTGGCACTGTGCCCCATGCCCAGCCTGGCTGGCAGGGAAGGCACGTTGTGGTGGCCAGTGCTTGCCTGTAGGCAACTCCTCCTGATCCTGTTGTGGCCTTCTGAGCAGATAAGGGCAAGCAGATGCAGAATTGAGATGATTTTCTTGGCCCAAAACATGCTGAGTCCGAGATTCCCTCTAGAAATGCAAAATCTTTTGCTTTTGCCTCAGTGCAGTTTCATTTTCGTCTCTGCAGGAGAACAGTGATTAAAACCATTGGCACAAAGCATTTAGAAGATGTCGCCATGAACCATAGAAGAACCAACACTTAATACATTATTCCCATCATCCCTCTGAAATGAAAGCATCTCCCAACTGGTATTGTACTGCTGTCCTAATGTCTCATCACCTTGCTCTTGCAGACAGCTAGTTTTGATGTGTCGGAGTTTCTTTGCAAGCATGGAGATGCGAGGAAGTGACTTGAGTGTGCAGGCGGTGGGAAATGGACCACGAGCTCCCGTGGGGGCTGTACGGGTGCGAGATGCACTGGGCTGGAGCATTGGTGCTGGGGGGGAGCAGTTGTAAGTGGGCGCGATGGGAGAGGTGGCCACAGCACGCTTGGCTGAGCGGGGAGGGCAGCCCTGAAGACCAGGACTCAATGTGCAGTCACCTTGGGACTCCCTCACTCTGGGTGGTTGTTGTTGTTGTTTCCTCTTTCCCCTGCCACTCTGGGTTGTTGTTGTTGTTTCCTCTTTCCCCTGGTAAAAGTAATTTTCCTCCAGAAACCTGCATTTCACCATATGTGTGTTCTTAACCACATGCATGTGATGAAGAAAACCAGAGGTGTTACGTGTTACAGCCTAATTCATGGGGCCTTATTTTTGTTGGGCTGCTGCTCCACACCTAAGGCTTCTTGGCTTTGATTTTCTCTTTCATGAATCGGGTCTCGCGGGAGGAAACTGTTGGATAATACAACCATTTGTTTTGGCAGTTGCCGGCGGGTGCCGGCCCTCCAGCCTTCCTGAATATGTACTCAGATGCGAACTGCTCAGCCCAAAGGGTCGGCAGGGCCTTGATCTTCAACCTTAATAAAAAGCCGGTCAAAATAACAATAAGCAAAGGAACAAGTTTGCTGGTGTTTGCTGTGCTCTGCCAGCTCTGAAATGCAGACAGAGGCCAGAAACGAGCCACCTCCTCCAAGGGAGACCTTGTCTCCAAAGTTGAGGTTCCTCACGCCTCGAGGTCTACCACTGCCTAACCCCGCAGCCAGGACACGGTGTTTGGCCTCTGCTCAGGAGGGAGCCTTTGCCCATGGGCTGCCTGCATCACTTTGCAATAGCTACACAGCCATGCTGAGCGTTTTTTGGTAGCAAATACGGAAAACGCCGTAATTTCTCATGACCCCCGGTTCATAAGAAAGCTGGGTCCTGTCTGTGTGGATAGGATCAAATCCTTTTGTAAACAGTTGTCGTCATTATTACTCTGAGCCCTGTTATCACAGTATCAGACAGCAGAAGCCTATAACAGGGTCCTTCCCCCAACCCCAGTCTCTGTGCAAGACTGACTTCGGCATGCCCAAGCACAATGAGCTGTAAGGGAAAAGTATTTCATCTAACCAACCCTGCAAGAACAGAAATCTCCTCCAGAGAAATCTCACCTGTCCTAGCTTCCTCTGCCCTGCACGCTGCAAAAAAGACACCTAAACTTTAATAAAGACATTTGGAGTTACCATCCCTAATCTTCTTGCAGCCCTTTGTGGGATGGATGCGGCATCTCCCGTGCTCCTACCCTGCAGCACCAGGGATGGGGGTAACGGGGACAACTCGCAGTTGTTTTAAGAAGCGGAGGTCTGTCGGCACGAGCTGTGAGTCTCCCTGAGATGCTGCATGACTAAGACTTTTATAGCACTGCCCACACCTCAAGAGAGGGTTTTAGGGCTAATGAACTAAAGGTAAAATATTTAGACGCTTCCCTCCCAGGCAGGGTGCCTGGAGGGGCCGGCCAAGGCCACGTGCTGTCCTGGCGAATGGGTGGCTGTGCACGGGCTGATCCTTGCTGGCAGCGGTGGCGTTTGTGTCGCCGATCGTAATGCAGGAGAGCTCCCCGGGGAGCGCCAGTGCCTTCGGTGCAACCTGTGCCCTTCCCTTGGCGCGCGCTGGGAGCGTCACCGCGCCGGCTGCACTACCCTGGTCACACAGGAGGGGCTGGGATTTATGCTTGGGCTCCGTCTCTGATTATCACTTTGCAAGGCTGATAGCAATAGATAAGATTACAATTATTCCCCCCCCCCAACTATTCTATCTGGGAGGTTTCTGTTGGGTTTGGGGTACTGATCCCATAGACGGCATGCATGCTATCGTTGTGCTGCTTTTGTACGGAGATGAAAATAATTGGATTCAGCCATTCAAAATAACGTTATTAGCTACAGAAAAATCAGTTAGTTAAATGTGAATATTATTCCATTAGAAAATGTTTTCATCAAAAATTATTTGGGGGGGAGCTGAAGAGATGTAAGGTTTAAGTCAGAAGAAAGCTCACAATTTCTTTCTTCTTTCTCTGTGTTTTTTTCCCTGCTTATTTATCTGCGGAGGTTTTTTAAAGATGTTTTAACTGTGTTGCACAAAGGCCACTCTAGAAAGCCCTGGTGCAGTTAGCTGAAAAACCCTAGTATTGACTCTGATGGTGCAAGGTAGGGCCCAAGGCAACTCTGCCAATTCTTATTGGAGCCTTTTCGCCCCTGTCAGACCCGGACTGACGCTCACTGGCAACGTTGGAGCTAAACACAATTTTGACAGAAACCATTAGTGCAAAATACACAGAGTTCAGCAAGCTGCTTCCGAATCTGCAGCAGCTTTTGGGACTGGGTTCCTCTTACTTCTGGACTTGTCTCTGCCCCCATTTGCATTTTGGTCAGCTGGAAAGGGCTTGCACAAAAATCTGCCTGCTGGCAGTACAACGCCCACATGCAGCTTCGAATAACATCGATTCAGATACTAATTGCAGGCAGCTTGCTGCCTGCCAGGGTACTGCCTGCTGCAATTGCAGCCCTGTCATGGATGGCAAAGTAGAGTGTAAGTGAATTGGGGAAAGCAAGAACGTAATTAAATAAAATTGATGGCACAATTAGATCTGATCTGCGTGAGTGGAGTTCTGGATGCCAGCCTGGCTCCCAAGGCTGTGCTTTGGGTGCTGAGCCCCTTTTGTCAGCACACAAGAACCCACCTGAAAAACGAGGGTGCAAAAAGGGGTGTGTGTGTGTGTGCTATGTCCATCACAGACCACCTTCCTTTAAAGGTAGTTTAATTTTTTTCCCCTAAACAGGGAAATACTGTTGTTGCATGACTAAATAGCTCTACGCGTGGATCCCCAACCTTACCTTTAGATGTCACCCACTGTGCGAACACCTGAGACACACCTACGGGGACAGCATTGTTCTGCTTCCGTACGTCAGTATTAGACAAACTTCCCTCCTTGACAACTATTTTAAGGTCAATGTGTTTCTTATGCCACATATGGGATTCACTCGTGAGTGATGGCCACTACCCCAGGCAGCAGTGGCTGCACAGGACCTGTAAAGGTCCCAAAGCCTGGGAAGGTCCAAACCCCTTTGAAATAACCTTCAGCTTCCCGGTGGTGATGGTGGTTGTTAAGCTTTGGTGCAGCGAGGGCTTTAAAGGCAGGTTAGAGACAACGCTGTTAAAGTGATGCTCCCGTGTAGCTGGTTGAAATGCGGGTGACGTTTCGGGGCTGCAGCTGTGCCTGCAGGAGAAGGCTTTCCCTGTGGCAGATGTATGCTGGGCAGCATGCAGGGGCTGCTTTCATTCTTCCTATGAAAGACCAATGTCGGGGACTACTTGGCGCAGCCCAGGTGATGCCCTCGTATCCAGGTTGACCTTAGTGCCACCTTGGGTCGGCAGAGACGTTTCAGCCTATCTCTGCCACGGCGGGATATGTGAATCACGTAGGAACGGCTAGGGTGCATCTCCATGAGCATTACCGAGGGCCCTGCCCTTGCTGACACCCTCTGGCTTTCTCTCATTTTTGCTTGTGACACACTACAGTTGTCCCTGGAAGAGGTCGTGGCTGGAAGCCAGGGTGACATCGGGCGCCGTGTGGGACTGCTGGGGTGGAGCCGTGAGCCCTGCTCCCTGTGCCCTCACCCTGCTGACGTTGTACATCTGAGTACCTTGAAGAAGCTGTGTCAATGCAAGACGTGTCTGCTTTTGCTCTGGAGACAGAGATCTCTCCCTGTATAAAGCGGGAATCGTGCTGCTGATCTGCTGGAGGGCTGCTGCGGAGAAGGACGGGCAAAGAGTGACACTGGGCTTACCAGTGTCTGCATTTTCGGGTGGGTTGAGGGGTGGATGTGTGCTTGGCACTCGGTTGTGTGTGCATCAGAGGGGAGGGCGGCACAGGGTTTGCACCTCACAGTGGAAGAAAAACCCCTTTTTTCAGTAATACTCCAGATAAGTAGAAGCCAAATATGTGTCTTTTTAACCGGACCCTCTTCAGTTATATTAGGAGTTTGGGCTTTATAATATTTTCCACTCTGAAGTGCATTTCTACGTGCTTTCCATTGGGGATTCCTAAATGCTCTGCAGACGATCTCTCTCCAGCCTCTTGAGGCAGGGCGCTGTGTTAGCAGCTCAGAAACCCCCTGACCTTTTGCCTGATCTCATCTCTGCAAGCAGCTCCACGTGCTTTCTTGGGGATTCCTAAATGCTCTGCAGACGATCTCTCTCCAGCCTCTTGAGGCAGGGCGCTGTGTTAGCAGCTCAGAAACCCCCTGACCTTTTGCCTGATCTCATCTCTGCAAGCAGCTCCGCTTACACCGGAGACTGGTTCTGCTGGGCACAGTGGGAGTCCCGCTGTGTTTGTCGTCAAATAGATGGGTCGAGTGCATGGCAGGATTGGGACCTCCTACACCCATCAGATGAAGCAGCACACTGTGCTCGTGGGAAGATGCTGCCTTATACGATGACGTTAAATGCACAGAGGGAAGAATTATTTCTGATTTAGTCATCTCAGAGCTGGATGTCTCATTCACGTTACCCTTTTGGACTCACTTTATAGTCACTGGAAGGAGACTGGTACCTGTATCCATTTCTTAGACGCCTACTAGATGTCTCCTGGTGGACACTACCAGGACGGGAGAGGTTGGGGACTGGGCCACCAGCTGACACATGAGGCTTCACTGTGGGTGGCCCAAGGTAGGAGAGAGAACCAAAACCGAGGGCTGGCTAGGCAGGGCCCCATCCCAGGGGCAGAGCCCCGTCCCTATGGAGCCCGGTGCCATCCCTCCCTCCCTGGCACGGCTGTGGATGCTCCCCCACGCTTTGCCACTGTGTCCTCCTTGCATTCCCAGAGTTGTTTCACTGGCAGAGGCAGCATCCCAAGCCTCCTTTCGGGACGCCGTCCGTCATCCCCCCCACTGGCCTGGGTGTCTCAGCAGGAGCGTGGGGCTGGAGGCTGGGACAAGAGATGCCTCTTCTCTCGGGCCACGGGGCTCTGCAGGAATGCACTAATTGCTGCTGGAACAAAAGCCGCTTCTGTGCGGTGCTGTGCACGGCTGTGCTGATCCTTCCCAGGCCCTGCGTGAACGCTCCCAGCGGTTTCTGCCCTATGCTCTGCACATACTCCTAGCGTGTTTGTAAAGGACTTAGATTTATCTTTTCTCATGCTGTTCTACTTAAAAGGCATATTTGGGGCATGCCAAGAGCTCGCCTGGAAAAAGTTTCTTCTCTTCTTTTCAAATGCAGAAAGCTGTTCGCTCAAATCTACCCTGAATTAACGCTACCGGAAATTTCAAGAGGTTTTCTTAAGAAAAAATACCTCGTGCTCCCCGACTATTTACTGCTGTCATGTTTACCAGGCTTCCTGGTGTCTGATGATTCAGCAGCACTCCTTGCTCTTTCATATATTTTTTTTTTACCTGTGGTTGTTGCTGAGGCAGTGTTATTTCCCTTATCTCCGTGCCAGTGCGTTTGGGCGGGTCGCTGTGCCTCTCCTCCCTGCTCCGTGGCCCGGTGGAGATTAGACGCAGCAGGTAGGGCTGTGTGTGCTCTGAGCAATGGCACAAGCATCCCACAGCTGTGATTTCCCCAGGACCGTGGAGCACTTCAGCAGCCTGTTTTAATCCCCCAACCCCACTGCTCGGGGCAGCAGGGAGCAATTTAGTGGCAACTTTCCAGAAATTAAAGGATGCAAAGAGAAGTTAGGGCAATGCAGCAGCTCTTCCCAGGAAAAAGGAGCAAAACTGTGTGCGGGTTGTAGCAAGAAGGACAGTTTAAGTCGCTCTGGGAGGTTTGTGCCAAGCACGTTGGATGTGGCTCCCTTCCCAAACGCTCAGATTTTTGTATTGTGGTTCAAAAAGTAGAAGGCGTTGGTTGCAGAAAGCCGCATATATGGAAATAAAGTGAGTGCGTGCAGGAACCGGAGAGCCGGCCCAGGGGTACGTGGGCTGGCGGCTCGGCCGGTGCACCCGCGCCTGCAGGGCTACTGCGAGGGGACGGGAAAGGGGTGGCCGCGCTGTGCAGGCAGAGGCATCTCTGGGGAGGTGGCTGTGCTTAGACAACAGAAGAAAACTTCTTGATATGGATGAGCCCTCTCTGTGCCAGACACACCATCCTGGGGCTCTCAGAGTCCCCCAGATGTCCTGCATAAATCTCTCACCGCCAGTCCCCACTGCCAGGACGTGTGTCCTCGCGGCGGGGAGGAGGGAGGGACAAGGTGATGCACCCTTTTGTTTCTATGTTTAAAAATCCATCAAGCCAAGGCAGGGGCCGGGCAGCCGTGGCACAGGGAGTGCTCTGCTAGAAATGTTTGTGCATTGTTCCTGAAGAGCAGGCAGAGAGGAGCTCAGCCAGGGCGAAACTCCTCTCTGCACAAGAGGCAAAAGTGACATTGGCTCTGGCATTGCTCCCAAGCCCTTACAGTGTCTTTTGTACGTATGCTGGCACTTTATGGGCCCTCAAAATAAGCTGTCTCTAGTCCTGAGATTAGGCTTTATTGCAGGTGGGGCTCATAGCAACGTCTCTAGCTGTGTTTGCCTAACAATGTCTGTCGTGTTTTTATTTTATTATAATCTTGCTGAAGTGCGGCCATTAGCTTTTACATTTTTCATGCTGTGTGTCAGCTCCCTTTTCTCTTTTTGGAAGCTTTCCAGGGAAGGGTTTAGCTGCTGGGAAGAGCAGGGCTGGGGCACTGCCCCTCGTACGTCCGATCACGTCGCCTTTCAGCAAGCTCCCTGGCACCACAGTGTGCGGCCCTGACTGCATCCGAGTGAAGTTCTGTGCCAATATTTCTATTTTCATAGGTTGCTTATAAAAACCTTGGACATTGCACTCCTCACCTGGTTAAGAGCCATGCCTGAGTTTGCAGTGCCGCCCCCCTCGGCATTGCAGCCCCGCTGGGGCTGTGCTGTTGGTTGCTTTGGGGGATGCAGGCATCTTTCTGCGTGCAGAAAGGCAGAGGCTGCTTTTATCCTGCCTTTGCTGCAAAATGTGGTTTTCCTAGAGGCAGTGCAGGATTGGGCCCTGCCTTGTACTCCATCCTTGTCTCCATTTTTGGGCTGGCTGGTCACCGAGCTCACCTATGCGGGCAGTGTGTCCCTTTAAGCTGGCATAGCGCTGCCGCATTTGGGCTGCACCCAAATCAACCCACCCTTGGAGAGTGGCTCCCGGTTCTCCTTTCCCTAGGATTAACACAGGAATGTCTGTCAGTAGCTGGAATAAGCTGCAGAAAACCAAACCCCTGCTTAGTTCCTGCAAAAGATAAAGATTTAGCCGCAGGCTGAGAAGGAAGATCTCCCGTGGCCGGGGAAGGGGCAGAGCGGACACGTCAGTGGGATGGATGGATGGGTTGTACGGCAGGGCTGTTCCTGGAAGGCACCAGCCTGGCCTGGCTTCACTCAACCTGACCCTGACAAATGCAGCCTGATGTAATTTGCTTTTTTTTAAGTGCAAGGTCTGGATCTCGCTATTAGGGAGCTTTACAAATGGCTGAGGCTGACAGGCAGACACACAGGTCACCACTGAGCCGTCAAGCCCAGGGGAGAGCATGTAGCACATTAGCTGGTGAGAGGGTCCCAAGGCAATGTCTCTGCTGAGCTCTGCGCCGTTGGTGCCTGGCTGGTTCGGTGATGCTCAGCGCAGGGCGCCGGGGTCTGGCATCCTCCGGCAAAATCCTGTCTGGCCCCGGCGCAGCCCAGGGGAGGGTGTGGAGCTGCCTTGCGGCTTTCCCCATCCCGTGCACTGGCTGTTGTACAGGTGCTTTTGGAAACGTCATCCTTGTTTTTTCACGGGAAGTTGGTCGTCTCGTTGCAGATGAGACCCACGTTGTCGTCACAGGCAATGGGCTGCCAGGGGTAAAATACACTTGAAAGGCAGCTTGTTTTGGAGGCGGTGAAAAAAGGTAGCTCTCTGAGTGCCAAGTAGCAATAGTTGCTGGAAGAAAAGAGCATTTTTGTTGTTGCAAAATGGCCTGTAATGCATAGGTCAGTGCGGGATGTTAGGGCCCTCATGGGAGAGGGCAAGGGCAGGAAGGGCTGTGCTGCCCTGCAGAAACAAGCCCCAAGGGCCCACCTGAGCCCTGAAGGAGACACCGAGATACGTCCTGGCACCCTCAAAAGATTTGCCCTTCTCTCTTGTCTGTGGCGTGTTTCCAACAAAGCGGTATTTGCTACTGAAAACCCTTTGAAGGCAGAGAGAGCACCGAGCACCGGCTGCTGTAGAGCAAACAAAAGTGGCGTTTTCAGTCATTGCAACTAATTAGTCTGCAGTCCCGCTCCGTTCAGAGGTGGCTTTCATCATCTTTTGTATCCTCAGGATCCCAACGTGCAGCAAATCCCCCTCACTGACTGTGCTCTTTCTGCACTCCCTTTTTTTTCCATGTCTCCTTGTGAAATCAAAGTATTCAAAAGACCTTGTGGGTGTGTGTATCTATCTATATATCTATATATCCATATTTCTCATCACGTTGCAACCAGCACAGTCAAGTCACGTAAAAGGCCTATTGCGTGTTTTGTTGGTATAGAGAAGTAGAGATTTTGCCCGTCAAACCCAGCAGAAGTTAGTTATTTAATCCAGAGCAGCCCATGGAGAAGTGAATGGGGATGAAATTGCTCTGAGCCTCTCAGTAGCCTTTTTGTGCCAACTTTCAGGATTGGAGTATGAGGTTGGAAAAACATGGTCTCAGTTTCTGTCTTTGTTGCTTATCTGTTGGCACAGCATTTTAACATCAGCAAATAAAAGATAGGTGAGAGTGTTTTGGGGATGAGTAGGATGGGAGTATCTCAGTTATTAAAGCCACTGCAAAATTATTCTCAGTATAACTTTCCGTATGAAAATGCAGGTTAATTGAACTTGAGCCATGTAGTAGAAATGTGCTGATTCCAACAACATTTTCCAGCAGCAAAAAGAAGTTGAAATATTTTGTTTGGACAGTTTCAAAACTCCAGCAGAAGCAGAATGTTTCTGTTCTGTCACTTAAATTAATTTCATGTAATGTAGGCCGTAAATTTTAATATTATATTGTCTTTATAGATTATATAATTCCACGCGCATGTAGTGCATAATTTAAGAAATGCATAGGAACGAAAGGAATAATGAAAAGAGTCACTGAAGTGAAACATTGTAATGGCCCTAAATTGATTGCTGGGAGGAAATGTTTCTTGGCAAACACAAGAATTCTAGCTTTTTATGCAGAATCAGAATCAATCTCTCCCTTAAAGTCAGGATTTCCCAAGTAATGGAAATTGCAGCTCCCAGCTAGCTCAGCTCAGGATGTAGTCTGCGTTAATTATTCATCGGAGTCAGATATAATATGAGATAACTTAGAGGAAACCTGGGATAACGCCACTGCTTTAAAGTCATGTCACATCCCCAGGCTGGCCGGGGACACGGAGCAAAGGAGGATGCCGGGCTCTCGGCGCCTGGGGATGGACAGGCTCCTCCGACGGACGGTCGTGGTCTGCTGGTGGAAGGGGCGGTGGGTGTTTCAGACCCTGCGGGGCTGGAGGACGCCGCAGCTCTGTGTGTGTCCACAGAGACCCAATTTGAATGCTACAAAACCCTGACGTGGGCTGAAGAGCCCAAGACCTCGTCGTGGCTCTTGGCTCTGCCTTGTAAAGGTTCAGCCTGCGGCTGCTAAAGCAATAATGGGGCTGCTGCTGCCAGAAGCCAGGATCAGCTTTCACTTGCTTCGTTTAGCAAAATACTGAAATCCTTATAGAGTGTGCGTGCGTGCGTACGAGTGAGGTAGCAGCAGTCCGTGCTGGTTTGCACGGGGGACCCCCGGGGAAGATGGTGGTTACTCTCCTCGGCTGAACATCGTCCAGTGATGGGGAGCACGCAGGAGGCACCTACAGCCTCAGCGTGCTCGTCCTGCACTGGGTATCTCCAGCACCCGATGAGAAAGAGGCAAAAATTGCTGCATTGGCATTGCTGTTAGAAAGGGAAAACATGGAGGAGGGTAGGAGTGAGAGCCCAGGGCCCCCCTGGTACTGCGCAGTGCCGTGGCTTTGCTGGGGCCATGCAAGCCCTGGCTGCCACGTTGCAGGTCAGTGCTGAGCCGGCTGCGCAGGGATCGGAGGAGGCTTCTGTGGAGGAAACACGGCAGTGTGATACAGCCCCCGTGCAAATAGAGCTGCTTCCTTGGTCCAAAGCTTGCTGCCTCTAAGTTTATGCCATGTAATTTCATCTAGCTATTTCAAAGGAAGGTTTCGCTACGAGATAATTTGATTTTCTGGTGAGCACTGAGATGTTTGGGTTTGTTCCTTTCAAGCCCCTGGATCTTGGAGTCCTGTGGCTACCTCAGCATCTCAGCTGCTGTATAAAACCAGCAACCTTTCCAGGTCCTCGGGATGATAGACTTGAAAGGCGAGGTGAATACATATTACTTTATACAGTTTTCCAGAAATCTTACTGCATTGTTACCTGTGAAAAGCCACATTTATTTTGACATTCGAGACACCTTTGAACATCTACCGTGCAGCCCTCTGGCAACCTGTAGCCCTGGGGGAAACATGCATTAGGGAGGAAACGTGCATTTCATCCTCGGTTTAAGCTTTGAGTGTTGTTATGTAGGAGGAACAGAGTTGCCTTATTGGCCCAGGATGGGGTAGGAGAGCCCGGAGGCTGTGGTGCCTCAGCCTGGGATGGCGTGGTCCAGCCTGGAGGCAAAAGCGGTCGGTGGGACTCTTTCCTCCAACCTCCTGCCCGATCTCTGCAGGGGGCAGGGGACCCGTGCTGGGGCAGCAAACACTGCCGTGTAGCCGAGAGATGTCCCCAGGGTCTGCTCCCAGCTCTGCCTGGGAGCTGCTGCTATCAGATTCACCCACTCGCAAGCAATTCCTGGTCCAGGAGTGATACTTGCATGAGAACTTTTCTCATAATTCCGCAACAAACTTGTATTCACCTTGAAAAAATAGCATCTTTTGCATCAGCAGTACCTTCCCAAAAACATTTCAAGGAGGAAAACAACTTTGGGTTTCTAATAAAGGTCTCCAACATGAGCTGAGCAGGTTTTATTTTAACTTTTCTTCTCCACAAAAGTTTCCCTTGTGTCCAAAAGCCGTTTTCTGTCAAAAAAGGTTTTGATGGAAAATATTTTACTAAATCTATTCAAAGCTGACCCAAAGCATTGCCAAGGAAGAGGGAAGGAATAAACCCCGGGGCAGCTACTTGGCACATTAAAGGAAATATCGCCCGACTTCCCAGAGCCTCAGGAGGGTGGTTGGGTGGTGCCCGCGGCTCCTGGTACATCACAGCCCCCGGTAAATGTTAAGCTAACAAATAAAACTGCATCACTCAGCAGCCAGAATATAGCCTTCAAACTGGGGTGAAGCTTTCTAAATATCTTTTGGCATGTTTTCTTTAAAGGAAGGAAGGATCTTAATTCCAGCATTCCAACCCAAAATAGACGTCTCTAAGAATAGCCCTTCCCCGTCGTGGGGCAGGATGCCATCAGGAGGAAAAAGGGTCGGGGGAAACGAGAAGTGCTTTCCCTAAATAGCCAGGCTGCAATTGCGAAGTGATGGGTTTCAACTCTGACCGCGGGTGATTGCCCCCGGAGCATCCAAGCCCATTGAGGTGGCTCAGAGCTGCCGACAGCCCCTTGGACCGGGGACCAGAGCGGCTCACCGGCTCCTTGGGTTGATGGAGCCGTTCCTTAGAGACTTGGCGGCTGCCCTGCAGTGGCTGCAGGCATGCATTGGCGTCCTCCACCCCGCTGCCGTCAGAGCCCGTCGCACGGCCGGGGAGGGTGCACACCCGCAGCGCTGCATCCCGGAGCAAGGAGAGGATGCCCCAGCCGTGCTCGGTGTGTCCTGGCAGAGAGAAGCGAAGGCGTCCCGTGGAAAAAATGAGGTTGGGCGGTGTGACCTACTGAAGTCTCTTCCACTGTGAGTTATCCTATGATCAGGTGCTACCAAGCTGGAAGGCTTTTGTGCATGGCTGTGCGCGTCTGGGGTAGGGAGGACTCTTGTTCCCATCTCTTTTGGTTTAAAAAGTGCAATGCTGGAGTACCCCAGGCCCCACGAAGCTCAACAAGAGATTGGATGGATGGAGTCTGTAGTCCCATCCCCTTTTCCCTAGAAAATATAGGTTTGCATCATTTGAACAGTTTTGACTTTAATATTCCCCTTTTGGGGTCACATTTTCTATGCAAATATGAGGTTTAGAGAGGAATCTCAGAGCGAGAGATGAGTTTCTCATATAGCCTTATGGCCCCAGGAATTGTGGCTTTAAGAAAAATACTAATTTTCATGGAAGTCCTAATGAAACAATAAAAACTGACAGCACAGGCAGGTCCTTCCGCCCTCATTTCCTTTCTTTCAATGCTGGCAGTGGAATTTTAATCTTGTTTATAAAAAACACCCTCAGATGCTAAGAGCTTAACATTGCCTGGAGGTGCAAGCTGCATCTTCCCAGTTCCTATATATTGTACCTGTTCCCAGTACATTCCTCCTAGAGCTGTGTTTGAAGCTTTTCTCTGTGCGACGTTGGTGTTGCATTTGGATTGAGCTTTTCCCCAGAAGTCAATAGTCACCTTTTCCCCTGGTGCTACTCAACACTAAATAGCACAATTCCAAGTTTTTCAGGAGCATGCGTCAGACCTTAAATATCATATCGGCTTTACAGAATCGCATCTTTAGTTTAAAAACAACATTTTGGGGGCTGCCATGTGCCTGGTGGAGGGTGTCATTTGTCTCCTAGTTCCTGTCCACAGGACAAGTGTCTCCATGTGAGCTGGTTGTGCAGACTCCCTTGGCCCAGAAACAGGCGCTTTTGGGGCAGAATCACTCCCTGCCGTGATGGTATTAAATGTAGAAGAAAGTGAATGAACTGCCTCTGCTTTTATAGCCCAGCTTTACAACTGAGATGATTTATGTATTCAGGTGGATTGAAAAATGTTGGCCTATAACCAGGCAAAACCCGCTGGGTTTGGCCAATTACTCGCTTTGTATTTTGGGCCCTTCTCAAATAAAATTCAAGGTGGGTGTAACGAAACCACAAAACCCCAAATCTGAAAGATAGCTTGCACAAAACCCTGAAGAGCCCCCAGGAGCTGAATCTCATGCTCCGGAAAGAGGGAAAAATAATAAGGTGGAAAAATGTGAGCTCCACCAGGCTGCAAACCTGAAACCCTTCGGCGCTTGTTTGCGAAAAATCAAGCCAAGGAGCCGAGCTCCTGCCAAAATTTCCGCTGCGGGAAGGGCTGGTCCAGCCCGAGCTGCCTCCTTCCTGCTGCTTGCACACACCGAGGGATAAACCCTCTGCAGAGACAAGAAAGGAAAAAACACTTCCACCGAGATACGGCTTCAAACATGCCTCCGCGAGTCCACGCCGCGCGCCCGTCGGCGGAGGAGGTCCACCCTCACCGGTGGGTCCTGGGGCTGCAGCTTTCTGCTCCACGTGGATGCAACGGTCTCCTTTTAGTGGCACAAACGGCCCTTTGGGGCGTCTTTGCTCAGGGTGCCGGTGGCGAGGGTGACGCCAGCTGGAGTTTGCTGTGCCAAAGGAATAAGTGCTGCCCTTGGAGCAGCCAAAGGTTTTTGATCCACGAGATGCTCCTGCCCTTGTTTTCAGACCCAGCTGCCGAAGCGTGTTTGGGAAAACAAGGACATGAAAGTGCCAGGTTATCTCCCTTCGATTTCCACCCCTCACCTTCTTTTCTGTTTTTTTGGAATCATCTCCAGGGGATCAATCAGTTTTACCTCTATATGTCTCCCTTGCAGATCACCCAGAAGATAAAATAAAAAATCCAGGGCCAGCGCATGTGGTCAGAGGGAGCAGAGCCGTATGGCAGCGGGGCGGCCACGGCACGTACGCCCGGCTCTTGCTGTCACCAAGCCACCCACCCTTCATTTTTCCCCTGCTCTGAGCATAGTTTTATTCACCGATGCCTCTGTTGTACTCGGGAATCTCTCTGCTCTCCTGAGCTCCTGAAAAACATCCCTCCTCGCCCTCCAGGTGGGATAACGCAGTGCTCGTGGTCTCCAGCCTCACACAAGCCCATCTGCAGGCAGAGCTGTAGCCTGCAAAGCAATAGGCAAATTATTTATTTCCCAGTATTTGTGTCTCTCTTCCTTATATTTTGTCCCTGAAAGTGGGCGCGAAGGGCTTCTTCGCAACAGAGCACGTGGCCCCGCACTCCTGCGCTGGGTTTTTAGAGCTACTTAGCTCAGGATAAACATTTTTTTTGCTCTAGCCTGGAAGTCTCTTTTTAAGGAGTCGCTGCCCGTAGCTCCAGCCCCGGCAGATATTGCTGCTAAACCAGCATCGCTGAGAAACCTCCCGCAGGTCTTGCTGCGCTCAGACGAGCAGTGGCCCCGCTGAAAGCCCTGAGTTTTGTTGCTGGTTTCTCAAGCGTTACTGGTCTCTCTAGGTGCTCCGGCTTCTATAGTCGTTAGTGATTGCAGACGGTCGGGGCAGGCACATCACGAAATCGTTTCTTGGCAAAGGGTGGGAAAATGCAAATTTCCTGGTGTACTTTTCCAGCTTTCATGATTTATTGCAAATCTCTTCTGGTTATTATTTGCTTCATTACCTTTATCTGGTTTTATCTGTTTTCATTGTTCTAAGGTGAAATCAGGGTGTTTTGTTTTGCTTCATATAGCTGACGGGCGAAGGTAGATCGTGTTCTGGCTCGGGCTCACCAGCACCAGGGTCCCTCCTGCCCGCCCTCAGGTTCATTTGTGTGATGAGTTTCTGGGTGCGGGACATCTTTGTCCAACTCTTTCTTTCCGAGGACTG
This sequence comes from Aptenodytes forsteri, assembly GCF_000699145.1. Taxonomy (NCBI): domain Eukaryota; kingdom Metazoa; phylum Chordata; class Aves; order Sphenisciformes; family Spheniscidae; genus Aptenodytes; species Aptenodytes forsteri. The sequence goes on from NW_008793959.1 coordinate 366,702, forward strand.
TTGGTGACACTGGGAAAGCCCAGCCCGGCTTTCAGGTCACAGGAAAAGCTGCCGTGGAGCGGGTGCAAAACAGCAAGCAAGAGGCTGCATTGTTAGCATCAGTTACCTGTGTCCTGCTACTCGGAGAGACTTGTATCTCTGTTCGTGCTGTGTGGTATCAGGCAGAAAGCATTTATGTGCAGGTTTCTTGATACAGGTTAGAAAAAAAAAAAATGGTTGAAGAACAGAATGGGTGATGTCTACCATACAGCCAGTCTGTGTTGGGTAGGGGATGAGTCCCCGCTTGCAAAATCTCTATTTAGTTGAGCAGCGAGGACTGAAGGACCTGTGCAGCAGGTACGCCACTGAGGCTCCAGCACCAGAATAGGAGCCTGGAGAAAAGGAGGCTGAGGGGAGACCTCATCGCTCGCTACAACTACCTGAAAGGAGGCTGTAGCGAGGTGGGGTCGGTCTCTTCTCCCAAGTAACAAGCGATAGGACGAGAGGAAATGGCCTCAAGTTGCGCCAGGGGAGGTTTAGATTGGACATGAGGAAAAATGTCTTTACTGAAAGAGTGGTGAAACATTGGAACAGGCTGCCCAGGGAAGTGGTGGAGTCCCCATCCCTGGAGGTATTTAAAAGCCGTGTAGATGAGGCGCTTAGGGACATGGTTTAGTGGGCATGGTGGTGTTGGGTTGACGGTTGGACTCAATGATCTTAGACGTCTTTTCCAACCTCAATGATTCTATGATTCCATGAGGATACCCTCACGATTCCTCCGTGGTGTGCAGATACCTGGCATAGCTTCCCTCGTCTACCTTGGGGAGGTACCTGGACAAAGGGGCTTTGGGGTCATTGTAGATCTTTTCATGCAGCAGCCAGTTGTCCGAAGGAATTTACCCCGGAGCAAACCCCTGGGGATAGGTTTTGCAGAGCTCCCTGCAGCTGCAGCAGAACAAATCCTGCTGCACACCCACAGACCAACAGAGAGGTGGCTTTGGGGAATTTGTGGCAATAAGGAGCCCTGTCCTCGGGTCGGTGGCACCTGTGTGTAAAGCACATGGGCTGTGTCTCTGGGGAGGCTGCTCATTCCCCGACTGTCTTCACCCCCCTCCGTGTCCCAGGACTGATGCAAAGCGTTTGTGCCTTGTATTATAATTGTGTAAGGCGAGATTCAGGAATAAGCCACGGGACTTAGAGGAAAACTGAGAGGCTGGCACATCACTTTTGGGGATGCAGGTGAAAATCCCAGCTGTCGACTCAAACCCCAAACCAAAATGGCCCGTAGGTGCCTTTTGGAGCAAACCTTTATGAGGGTTCAGTGTACAGAAACCTCAATGACTTTCATCCTCTTACCTATTAGTCTGAGCGACATTCATCTCTCCAAAACATGCCAGAATTAACCTTTTACTGAAGGCTGCTCAGGAAACAATCAGAAAACACCTTTTGCTTAAACTGCTTGAAAATGTTTGCCACTTGCAGGGCACCCATTGATTCAGCCCTGCTTTTCCATTTTCTTTAGCAGGCACCGTGTACTCCATCTGGCGAAGTGGACCACAGTGTTCCAAGGATAAAAATTACATGTAATATGAGATAAAGTATCAGGCAAAATGTTTACGTAATGAAATCTTAATGATAGTTCTAAAGGTCTGCGGTGGGGCATGGCAGAAAAGAAACGCTCCTCTTGCTGGCTTGTCACAGGGGGGACAGCTGCACGACAAAAGACACTTGCAGGGGTAGGAAAAAAGGGGGTTTTATTAGGAAATTTGATCTGCCCTTTCTAGCAAAAAAAAAATCTACCGAATGATATCAAGTAATTTAGGGGATCTAATCTGATCGCAGCTGTCTTAATTATTTGTCAGCTTTACATGGAAATGGTTTCCCTTTGTTTTGAAGTAGTAAACACCCTCCGTAATCCTCAAACCCCAGCGGCTGCTGATGTATGGAAACCAGAGCGCGATGCTGACCCAAACCACCGAGGGCCCTGAGCGTCACAGGCTGCAGCTGGGAGCGGGGCCAAATTCATCCCATACTTCGCTGGCGGATCCATCTCTGGCATGCTGGCTGGGGCTGGGACAGCTATAAGGGCCAGTCACAAATGTGGTAAGAAAGCCAAATTTTCTGAAAGGAAAAGACGGTTCAGATTCAGGCTCCAATTCCAGCCTAATGTTTGGCTAAGCGAGGTAGGCTGCTTTGTTGTCCTTATACAACAACTAAACGTAGTTGGAGTTTTTCATACCGAAATAGCTCTTAAATTACATGTACTTTATGCTTATGAGGGCTCTCAGTGGCCAAATCTGATAAAAGGAAATTTTGCCTGGAGTTAGACAATCCCTTGAGTGATCCTGAATAATAAGTGATACTGAAATGTGGAATTACTGCTTTATTTTTAGCAGAAGTAACTCCGTAGGTGATATCTTTGCAGAAGTGTTAAAATCAGTCAAGAACAATCTGGGTGGTGTTTTAAAATAAATTGTAGTCACAAGCACTTAGCGTGTTTTGTGTGTATGTTAGGGACAGACCAGCCAAGGCCGCCTGTATTTTGGAAAGTTCAAATAAAAGCAACCGGTATCTCAGTTGTTGTGTTTTGGCTGCAGTCCTCTGAGGTCCCCTGGGCAGATGTATGGGCATGGAGCAGAGCAGGTGTTCCCTCTGCTTTTTCTCGTCTGCGTACTCAAGCCTGAATAGCTGATTGTATCCTAAGCCCAACGAGGGAGAGGGCACAGGAGAAAGGATGGGGTGAGCACTGGCCAACTTCTCCCCCTGGCCTGGGGGGGGAGTCAGGTCACCGCACACCCACGTCTCACCTTGTTTATCGAGAATATTTTTCCCCTGAGCTGGCTGTATTTTTCCCGACCTGGCTGTACCACGTGTATCATAGCGGAGCCTTGCTCACGGCTCAGCCGCAGGGTGTTGCTGCTGCAGAAACAGAACGGATGCGCTCCGGGAGCTTAAATGCAACACCAAGTGGCTCCCGATGCTGCGCCCAGCAGGTTCGCTGCAACCATTCCTGCAAGGAACGTTTGCTGAGTATTTACTGAGGTAACTGTGCACTGGGAGATGTTTTTCTTTCCCCCTGAGCTGGATCAGTGCGACAGTGGGGAAGGGTACCGCAGACCTCTCCAGCCCCTCGCTAGCACCGCACTGCACTGATGGAAGTGCTTACATGGACCTCTCTCTTCTGGAGGTCCAGCAGCCTCAGGGGGGTGGCTGGTCTGTTGGGATTATTTGGTATTATTTCCCCATGTAGGCAAGCCCTACAGCCCAGGAATCAGGGGCTTTTCTGCAGCAAAGACTCCTCTCCAGTCGTGTCCTTCTGAGCGGCAGCAAAAGGCAAGCGAGGGCTTGTGCCACGGGATGGTGCAGAGGTGCGTCCCTCCTTTGCACAAGTTTACTGCCACGGGGAAGAGTATTTATATGACCATGGAAAGAGCACCCTGGCAGTGCTGCAAGGGGAGCTGAAAAGTGAGGAGATATTTGGTTTCTTCTTCCTTTTTAAAAGCAATTTCCATGAAGGCTGGCTTTTTTTTCCAGATGAGCTTTCTGGGCAGTTCCACAGCGGGACTGCATTCAGCCTTCGCTGTTTCCTGAGGAGGCAGAAGCTGAGGTTGTTCCTATCGGCTCTGCAGACTTTGTGATCTTTTTGCTGTCTGTGAAATAGTAGCCTGAATACGATGACAGAGAAAAAAAAAAATACAATAACTCCTCTCTCCCCTTTCCAACCCAAGCCCTTGCCAAAGCAATAAAAAACTTTAAACAATAGCCAGTCATGACATAAACCAGTCCTTGAGCGGCCTGCCAAAATTCACCTCAAGAAAGTAGGTCCAAAAATAAACACTAACCTATAAAAAGCCCCACAAACTTAAAGATAGTCTTCTCATTGTGCTAATTGCTTTCACATCTGGCTCAGCAGTGAGGAGTGTATACGAGCATGGAGAGGCCACCAATAACTCACTCCAGCTAAGCGCAAAAGCATGTGCGTAGCATCAGTCACGCGAGCCATCTATTTCTAACTAAGCAGATCTCAGATGCTGGGGCTCAAATTTAAGTTTGTGTTTAAATTGCGCTGAAATAATGGGGCTGGTTGTGATGTTAATAAACAGCACATGGTTAAATGCTTTCACGGGTGGGATATTTCAAGGCAAATATAGAGAAACTGGTTTCATTTCCCTTTTTCCCCCTCCATCAGTTACCGGACCACAGTGCCGTCAGCTCTGAACAGTTTTTGCCTGGCCTCCTCCTTGGAAAGAAGTCAGCCCCCGGGGTGGTCGGAAGGTTGTACCTTTGATAAATCAAGGGCTACAGCAAGATGGGACATACAAAGGAAAACTAGCTGGGGACGGTTTCGTAAGGCCTTTTCTGCGTGCCAAGGAGGTGACCCCAAAATGTGGCCTTGTGTGAACTTGGTTGGAAGAACAAAACTCCCGTCAGGCTCCTGGCAGGTCCCAGGGAGCCAGAGATGTGGTGTGATGCTCTGCATCCTCTGCTCTGGGCATGCATTCATCTTTTTTCATGCCGATGTCTAGACTTTTATATGACTGTGAATCAGTGGGTGTGCATGGGACTGTCTCCTGCTTGCTTGTACGCCTATTTGTTTGCGTAGTTGATTGAATTTTATGGTGTGAGCAACCTCTTTGCTTGTTGGATGCAATTTAAAGCACACCTCCCCTACAGCCTTGGACTTTGCAGTGGGGCCAATATAGAGCGCAAAATCCAGACCCCCCCTCTGCAAGCCCATGGTGTATTGAAGTGGCTACACGGAGGCTGTCCCTGAAATCACTGGGTTTTTTTATTTTTGATAGTTCCTTGGGCACCGCTGAGAACATCACCAGTAAATTATGCCATTTTCTGAGATGGCGATTGCTGTGATTACATGAGTTATCTGTGTCTTAACCTTGTGGATGCGCAGAGCAGCCTGCCCTGAGCGGCTGTGGTTTGGTGGTTGTGACTCATCATCAGAGCTCAAGGAGGGATTTGTAATGATTTATTCATGCCACGTTTATTGTTTGGAAAGCTCAATCAAACGCTACGATGGTTAGAATGAATAATTCATCTGCCAGTCTACTTTTTGATCTCTTTATTGGTTTTTCCCTTCGTTAAGAGCCTCATGGTCGGAGGTGAAGATTACCTTAGTCCAGAGGTAATTTTCCACGCTTGATATCTTTGGAACCCAAAACTTCAAGAGTAGATTTTCAGTAGGTCTGGCCTTGCTGAAGGACTAGGGATGTTTTCAAGATAGTACGGGTTCATCTGCCCTGGGTCAGTTAGACGTCCAAGTCCGGGTATTGCTCTGAGCATCTCTGATGGGACACAAAAGAAATGTACCTTCCCTTGCACCGTTTGCATAATCCTAAAAAAACCCACCTAAGATAGTTCAGATAATGGCCTCTGGAGAGACCTATTTCTTCCTACTGACTGTAAAGGAAAATTATTTAGGTTGCAATGTCTAAACTTAGGTGAGGTGACTCCCATTCAGCATGTCCCCCACGGGCCAAACTGGGGCAAGTGGCCTGCTATTGCATGTCATGTGTAGCTCCTGAGCTCCAGGGCGATTTTGTGTGAGGACAGAGGTATGTCAGCGTAAAACGGCATTTGCGTCTCCACACAGCGGGTCTCGCTGGTTTAACTCTATCATTTTCCCAGTGCCTTTGAGAAATTGGGTGAAATGTCTTCCTGTAGACAGGAGCCGGTCCCTCGGCTCTGAGGCAAGGCTGGAGGTGGGACGTGCTCACTCCATCAGGACGAGGGTACGAGAGGGGTGGGAATGGCCACCCCTGCCTTTGCACCAGGGTAATGAGGGGGTGGTGGGCAGGACAGGCCAGAGGTTTTGCTTTGCCTCCCCTCGCTGCAGCCTGCCCTTGTCCGCTTGCAGTTTGCTCAAACGTATCCCCTGAGTTTATTGATAGAAAAGTCAGGGTGGAAAAGGAGATGTGAACTTTGTCAGAAAACGCAGGTTCTGGGAAAACAATCGCTAACCCCCTCAAGAATGTTAAAAAAAAAAAAAGCACGTGAAACACATACATAAGGAATGATTCACTTACGTAGCTGTCACTGATTTGTGCAAAATATTTGGATTGTTGCTCGTGCCTCTTTCAGGGCAACAGGATACCTACAGCACGCTTCCACCGCAGAGAAAGGAAAGGTTTCACAACACGCGTTTTTAACAGTTTTTCTATGAATAGCTCCTGTGTCAGAACTGAGCGCAGGAGGGGACTGCACGTGCTGACGTGCTGACAACGCGAGGTGGTTTCTCAAGCCTTCGCCAACACGTGCAGAGAGTCCCCGGCTGCATTGCAGCATTAACTGTGGGCTGATTCTTCCCCACCTTACGCTACATTTACTCCAGTACAGGCTCATGGACATCACAGAGGTCATCCCATGTTAAACCAGAGCAAGGGAGAGGAGTCCTGCTGCGGCAACCTGTTGATGGGCTGCGTTTTTGTAGCCATTTAAGGATACCAAGGAAGTGACTCAAATGAGTTGGAATTAACCATAAATTTGAATTTGGCGTTGCCCCTTATTTATACGAGGGTATTTGCCCTGCTGGGGCTCAGCTGTCCGCCTGCAGAAGACAGCCAGTGCCTGCCAGCAGATTGGGACGCTGGGTTTTCTAAGTAGTCCGGCCAGCAGGATGGTGGCACTTCCAGGTGCTGCACGGGGCCGTGGATGAGCCGGCACAAACACTTGAGCTTCTCCAACCGTGGAAAAAAGGGCACAAGCTCTTCAAGGGGCTGTTGGCAGAGGAAGGGAGAGCCCCAGATGATCTCTGGCGGCTGCCCGTGTCCAAAGCTGGCTCTTTCTCCTTGCCAACCTGCTCAGCCTTCTCCCTCCCTCCTCCAGGTTCCGTGTCCAGCCCCCCCAGCCGCCCTCCTGCTAGTCCCAGCCCCCAGTGTGGCAGCGGGGGGCTCGCTGACGGCCGTAACCATCTTTTTCCACTGGCCACATGCAGAGATCAAAGCAGCCCAGGCCTCACCTCGAGAGTCCTTGGCCCTCCTTGTTTTATGGTCAACTCAATTTTCACCAGAATGTGGGAAACCCAGTAAAACCCTGGAAAGTCTCACGCGTTTCCTGGCCAGGTGGAGCCTGCCGCAGGACCGTGCCAGCGGCTGCAGCTGCGCGTGCAGCTCGTCCCTAAGAGCCAGCCTTGGTTTCATAAATAGATAAAATCTCGAAGCCTGTTTGAATCCCTAAAGTAGTCCTGGGCCAGACGGGAGCGTGTGCTGCCTGCGAGCATCCTTGTCCTTCGGCGTGACAGCACAAGGATGCACCACACACAGTTTAATTTTTTTTAATTCTCCCATGAATTAAGGCAACTTTTGAAAATTATTCTGCTATTGAATGGACAGTTGATCCCTTTCAGGCAGGTACGGTGTTTATAGGAGAGAGAGGAATATTCAAAAGTGGTGTAAAACTCTGTGACTGGGCAATGTTATGGGTACATGTAGACTCATGACGGATGCTATAAAAGATCTGGATCTGGGTATTTTCAGAAGGATAGCTTATGATGCAGCGTAATGCTATATTAATAGACAGCGAGAATGTAGAGCTGCGACAGAAAGATTGACAGCTTTTGGCAGTAGATTTTGTACTTAGGCATCTAAACATATCCCTTGAAATTCCAGTTTAGTCAAACAGGCGAACCTGGGCTGATGTGCTAAAGATTGGCACCCCTGTTTAATACCAGCCTCGCGTTGTCACCCTTGTTTTTCTTGTTTGATTCTGAGCTAAAATGGTCGAGGCTTTGGGACAAACTCTGTTCTCAAGCGTCCATCAAAACTGGATATGCCCTGCCAGAGCTGGGGTGGTAGTTTTGTAATTTTAGTGGATTTACTGCTGTTGGAGTTGTAGTCACAATTAAGGGACGTGGTTTAATTACTTGAGTAAGTGAAGGTGATGTGAACAGTCCACTTAATTTGGTGTGGTACCCAGAGCACGAGGGATTTGGGGACCATTTACTGCATGCAGTTGATAACTTCTTGGCGGGGGGCGCTGACGGCCGTAACCATCTTTTTCCACTGGCCACATGCAGAGATCAAAGCAGCCCAGGCCTCACCTCGAGAGTCCTTGGCCCTCCTTGTTTTATGGTCAACTCAATTTTCACCAGAATGTGGGAAACCCAGTAAAACCCTGGAAAGTCTCACGCGTTTCCTGGCCAGGTGGAGCCTGCCGCAGGACCGTGCCAGCGGCTGCAGCTGCGCGTGCAGCTCGTCCCTAAGAGCCAGCCTTGGTTTCATAAATAGATAAAATCTCGAAGCCTGTTTGAATCCCTAAAGTAGTCCTGGGCCAGACGGGAGCGTGTGCTGCCTGCGAGCATCCTTGTCCTTCGGCGTGACAGCACAAGGATGCACCACACACAGTTTAATTTTTTTTAATTCTCCCATGAATTAAGGCAACTTTTGAAAATTATTCTGCTATTGAATGGACAGTTGATCCCTTTCAGGCAGGTACGGTGTTTATAGGAGAGAGAGGAATATTCAAAAGTGGTGTAAAACTCTGTGACTGGGCAATGTTATGGGTACATGTAGACTCATGACGGATGCTATAAAAGATCTGGATCTGGGTATTTTCAGAAGGATAGCTTATGATGCAGCGTAATGCTATATTAATAGACAGCGAGAATGTAGAGCTGCGACAGAAAGATTGACAGCTTTTGGCAGTAGATTTTGTACTTAGGCATCTAAACATATCCCTTGAAATTCCAGTTTAGTCAAACAGGCGAACCTGGGCTGATGTGCTAAAGATTGGCACCCCTGTTTAATACCAGCCTCGCGTTGTCACCCTTGTTTTTCTTGTTTGATTCTGAGCTAAAATGGTCGAGGCTTTGGGACAAACTCTGTTCTCAAGCGTCCATCAAAACTGGATATGCCCTGCCAGAGCTGGGGTGGTAGTTTTGTAATTTTAGTGGATTTACTGCTGTTGGAGTTGTAGTCACAATTAAGGGACGTGGTTTAATTACTTGAGTAAGTGAAGGTGATGTGAACAGTCCACTTAATTTGGTGTGGTACCCAGAGCACGAGGGATTTGGGGACCATTTACTGCATGCAGTTGATAACTTCTTGCTCGAGAGTCACATAGCTTGTTTTACCCGTGCCAGTTTTCTGTGCCTTTGCAGCTTTTTAGGTATGTCATTAGCCCTCACTTGAAAAGCCACTCCAGACGCTACGGCGGGGCCAAAGCTTCATCGATTTTGATGTCCCCTGCTGTCCCTCTGCATCGCAGTGCTCATGGGTGCTTCCCCAGAAAGTCCCTGGTCTGTGTGCTTTGCAGAGCACCCGTGGGCCATTTACAGTATTATCTAATTATTATTGCTTAATTTAGCAAATACTTCAAAAATGGTGTGGTTATCTACAACAATTAGCGGTGTCCCTCGTCGTGCAGTGATTCATCTGAACAAAATTAGCTTTGGTCAGGGAGTGAGAGCAAGCGTAGATGGAGGCTGGGAGCGTGCGAGGACCAGAGAGCAGGGCTGGTCCAAGGGCGTGTGCGTGTCCTGCCGAGGGGCAGAGGTTGGCTTGCTTTAGTTGAAATTAATTTATCTCGTTTAGCTACAGAAAAGCAACTTGTGTGCTGAGCCTTTTATTTCAGTTTGATTAAGTTGATTCTTCACCCGGCTAAAGCAAGACGTGTGTTTAAAGTGAAATCAAAGCGTGCTAAACTTTGTATACATGGAACAGTTTGAGTTATCTTTTATGTCAGATCTTTGGCAGCAGAGGCATGGCTTTCTCGCGGAGGCCAGCTCCGTGTGTGTGCACAGAACGCAGGAGCGGTGGGGCAGGGTGTCACCGCACTCACGAGAAGCTGTAAAACGTTTTGGTGCAGTCTCAGTCTGCAGATGCAATAGCTGGGAAAACAAGAAGAAACTGAAAAAGGCTGTGATAATGCAGATGTATCGGCCTGAATATTTGATGAACCATCCGCATTGCTGACGGTTAATCCAAAGCGGTAAAATGAAGTAAATGAAAATGTTTCCTCTGGATAAAGTGGGACACAGAGGTCCTCACAGCAGGCTTGGTGGGCATTTTCAAAAGTTGGAGATAAACCTCCTTGGGTTAGCCAGAGCGGCTGGGGGGACCGCCGGCGCCACCGGGGGGCC
>NW_008793959.1:376838-393082 GCF_000699145.1 Aptenodytes forsteri
TAACTGCCGGCACTACCGGGCTCCTCCTCTTTCAGTGCCTTTTCCCAGTTTAAAGCCTGAAATAACTGGGAAAGGGCCCTCTCCCAGGAAACATTCCCCATGTCACTGGGTGATTGGTGCACGATGCCACGGTGCTGTGTGAGACTGTGCCGTGGTGGGGCTCCCGGGGTCACCGTGCATCTCCTCACCTGGGGTGCCGTCACCCCCACCCCGGTGTACCCCTGCCTGCCCCAGAGAGGCCTCCGCTCGGCCACGGGGCTGGCCTGGGAGCACCAGTGCTGGCATCGGGTTGCCCAGTGAGGACACTGGTTTGCCCATGGGTAGCACTTGGTTGCCCAGGGGTGGCACTAGGGTGCCCAAGGGCTGTACTGGGTTGCCCATCGAGGACGCGGGGGGGTTGTCCAGGGACAGGATCAAGCTGCCCAGCAAAGGCACTAGGTTATACAGAGTCTGCACTGAGTTGCCCAGGGGTGGCACGGGGTTGCCCACCGAGGGCACTGAGTTCATAGGATCATAGAATGTCTCAAGTTGGAAGGGATCCATAAGGATCATCGTGTCCAACTCCCTGCTCCTTGCAGGATTACCTAAAACTAAATCATACGACTAAGAGCGTTGTCCAGCCGCTCAACAGTTGCCCAACAGCTGCACCTGGTTGCCCAGGGGCTGCACAAAGTTGCCCAGTGAGGGCAGTAGGTTGTCCAGGGCAGGAACTAGGAAGCCATGTGAGGGTATTTTCTTGCCCAGGGGTGTCACCGGGTTGCCTATTGAGAGCACTGGGTTGCCCAAAGGCTGCATCAGGTTGCCATAGCGGCTGCAGGGAGTTGCCCGGGCAGAACCCTGAGAACCCTGCGCCCGTGGCAACGCTCCCCTGGTCCTGTGTCACTGACACAGCACCGGGGATGCTGCAGCACCTGCCGGTGCTGCCACCAAGCCCGACAGCACAGCGGCGAGTAGCAGCCTTCCCGGGCACCCCCAAACCCCCAGAGCACACCCCACACCCAGGCAGCTAAGGGTGAGTATGTACTTCAAGTGGGAGGGGAGGACTAAAAAAGCAGGTATTTCTCCTAATCACCCCTAATATCTCTTATATCATCCAAATGTACCCAAACTAAGTGGTCGGGGGCTCCAGTTGTATGACCAAGTTCAGGGGTGGCAGAAAGTGTCAACCTGGGATGGCTTATCCCGAGGGGGATGCAGGGGTATTTATTTCAGCTGGAAATGCAGGGAAAGGTAACCCCCGTCCATTCCCAAGTTTTTTTCCTCCCTTTCTTAAATGTCTGTCAGTATCTGAAAGGGAGTAACTTATTTGCAGGGGTGGGAGCCAGGAAAGCCATCTCCCACCCTCTGAATGCTGTTTCTCAGGTATAAATAAGTGGCAGAGAGCTAGGGAAAGTGCAGTCGTTTATCCCTAGCAGGGACAAAAGGGCTGAAGTGACTGGTTTGTGGGAACCGGCACACACAGTGGTTTTTGTTGGACCTGAGCACAGACATTTCGTCCTCGGTTCTGCCAAACTGGCTCGGAGGGTCGTGTTTGCAAAAGTTTTTTTGCTAAATTTGAGGGTGTGATTTTCCCGCTGCCTGTCCCACAGCCTCTTCGGCCAGGCTGGATCCTGGGGCGAGACTCGGTGCCCGCAGCTATGCTGCTTTCAAGTCAGGTACTGGGGCAGCCCATGCCAGCATGGCCAAAATTGGGCAAAGCTTGAAAATACAGTCCTCAAAGTTCAATGATTTCCCAGCTGCAAGCTGTGCACTTTTCCCCTCTGACTCATCCCTATTTTTCTCCGATTTGCCCTAGCTAAAGGACCTGTTATTCTCCTGCATTCGCTGTTTATTTAATAGCTGCATTTTGAGACACTGTCCATCTGAATGCATCAAACCGTTACCAGCACGGGTGACACAAAAAGTCTCTTAGGTCACCTGTCCCCATAGCTAGATGTTGGAAAACGTGCAGTTTAATGAATTGTGTGGTCTGCTCATCACCTGGCGCAAACGGGCACGGCTCCGAGAGAGTCAATGGGCTGTGAGCGTCTGGCATTAAAGAGGGTTACCAGGGGTGTACAGTAACAGCAGCTCACAGGCAGAGCCTGCCTGTCTCCGTGTGCCTCCCATCAATTGCCTTTCAAGCTTTCCAGTAGGAAACCATGACTCCTCGGTCCTGCCCTTGTGTAGAGAGAGGCGTTCCTTGTTGCAGAGGTGACTAAAATGAAAGAAACTCTCTTTCCCAAGGGTTTTATGGTTTTAAAAATAAGTCAGCCTCTCTCAGCTCGCCTACACATGCAAATTGATCAGGGTAGCCCAGGAGGAGCAATTAAACCTCGAGTCATGTGATTGCTTGTGTGGACGCTTTGTTCTAGAATAAAAGCAAGTTTATTTCGTGCAAACATCCCATTTTTAAAGGAATAAAGTTGATTTCATGCTGTCATAAATGAGATTTAGCACATGCTTCATGTCAAACCCCACTCCCATCCAGGGATCTTGCAGCGCACTGGTGTCCTAATCTTTCACTGGGGCTCTGAGTCAGATTGGGAGCAGTGGGCTGGGACGGTGTTAGGGGAAGGACACGTCCCTGCAACGCTGCAGCTGGCTACAACAGCCATAGGGACTTATTCCTGCCAGTGGGTGACACTTGTAACCTTCCAAGAACTTCATACCGAGCACAACATACCCTCCTGAGTGCCCTCAGATTAGGTGTGTTAGGTACATTTGGTGGCCCTCTGCATTATATTACTGATAACCTCAATCTGAAAAGAGCAATAGCATTCGCAGTGCCGTATGCAGTTATTAGTAGCAAAATCTTCCTGTGTGGCCATTCCTCCTAGGGTTACTGCAAGGCTGGCGTTTACGAGCTGCTCTGAAAAGACACTGTGGGATATCTCCTTTCCAAGCGCATTTATTTTACATCGGGTGAGCCATAGGCTTTTTTTTCCTTTGCAAGTCAAGAGATGGCTGTTCTTTTTAGGTTGAAATAGGTGGGGGTTTTTCAAATTTGTATGTAGTCCTGCAAAGCTCAGCTCACCTGCAGCCTCGTCACTCGAGCATTTAATGTAAGTGAAGATAGAGATGATGAGGATGGAGTCCCTCGCACACAAAGTGTGCTGGGTTGGTAGCAGCTGTGTGTCCAAAGCTATTGGGGCCGGTAATGGAACTTTTAAAGAGAAAATTACATCTGGAGTACTATAAGATCAGCAGATATGCCGGCCAAAAGAAACACGAACAGCAGAGAATCAGCAACTACAGTTTCACTGGATTGACAGATTTAAGGAAAATGAAGGCATAACATCTGTCATTCTCCTTAGCAGCCATGATTTGTTTCTCTCCACATCTCAAGACCTGACGCTAGATACTAACAACAAAGTCAAACCCTTATATATACAAATGCTTGGGATGCTGTCAGAAGGGATTTGCTTTCGAGAGTTTTAGGCCTGTACAGGCGATGTGTGGGTGCTGTGTGCATCGCTGTTTGTATTATAAGTTGCATGTGTCGCTGTAAGAAATAACGCAAGTGCAGGAGCTTACTGAGTGAGGTTGTCACCTTCTGTCTCCTTTGTGCAGGACACGTACCTGAATAGCAGCATTCAAAAATGGAGCTGGTTGGTTCTCCCTTAACAGCAACGTACGCCCATCCAAGATCAACACCTACCAAGTTTCTGCCTGCCATCAGCACCATGGCTTCAAGCTATAAGAACCGTTTTCCTTACTACCCCTTGCGTCAGAGCTTCAGCCTCCCCTGGATGCCCAGCGCCTACTATAAAGCAGCTGCCATCAACCCAACTTTGGCTCCCTTTTCCAAAAGCTCCCAGGGGTTAACCTCCAGCAAGATGCTTCCTTTTGTTTCCAACAGAACAAACCTCTTCACCTGGTACACCCCTGACGACTGGTACAGGTCCAACCTGACCAACTACAAAGAGTCGGAGGTGTCCCGGCACAACGCAGAGCGTCTGAGAGTCGATACCTCCCGCATGATTCAGGATAAATATCAGCAGACAAAGAAAACACAACTAGAAAGCACCAAAAACCTGGGAGAACGTGTCAATGATATTGAATTTTGGAGATCGGAACTCTGCCATGAGCTGGATGAGATGATGGGGGAGACCAACGCACTCACAGACATGAAGAAAAGACTGGAAAGAGCCTTGGCCGAGACAGAGGCCCCTCTCCAGGTAAGCACCGTGTCCAGTGGGCTACAAGCTGTAGCCTACTGCTGAAACATCTGCAGCCATTCAGACGTCTAATTAAGTTTCATTACAGCTCTGTAACATCTAGAAAGTTTTTATTAAGAGACCATTAGTTAAGTTAGTAATAAACAAATCCCTTGCCATCTGCTGCATTCCCTCTCAGCACATGCTGAGCACATCAGAACAGTATTTGCTTAACCAAATATTTTTATAAGCGGTATACCCAAAATCCTGGTTTGGGAGACAAAAGCCCATGTCTTACTACGAGGCTCTGGCAAGGTCAGCATCAAGCCTGACACAGGTCCCTGCATTCAGCTGTGGTTGCACCAGGGACACGTGTGCTCCCTCATGTTGATTTAATGCTGATGTTGCAGCTCGGCTGCTCGTTGTCAGCTAAACCAGCTGCCCTGGGCACTTTTTTCCCCGTGCTGCTCTCTCTGTGCCCACCTATAATTTCTTTTCTCTTACATTACTTGAGGTGGGGACCATCCCTATAGGGAACCCTGCCCCTGCAGCCAGCAGTGATGGCATGTCCCCAACAGGTTGCTCAGGAGTGCTTGCTTCACCGGGAGAAGAGGATGGGCATCGACCTAGTCCATGACAACGTGGAGAAACAGCTCTTCACAGTAAGTTTGGGCAACACAGATCATGTGTTAAAGCTATTTTTACCTCAACTGCCCTAAACAGGTTTTGCAGCTCTGTTCCCTAACTGGCTCCTTAGTGCTGGTGAGGTGCTAAACTCCTCAAACCCCCAAAACCTGCTGGGCCAGGGGACGTTCCCCCACGCAGGAGCATGCCCATGTGGTGTGGGTAAGACTTGCCCTTACAGAGAAAGGAATAGCTGAAAATCAGCTGTGTGTTTGTGTAGCATATCAGGGCCCTCTGTCCCTCTTCAAGCAGTTTGTGAGACTGTCCTGCCTTTCAGAGCCCCGCTGGAACAAGATCTATACGTATCTATACCACATACACACGATATAGCTATATATCTATATCACATGCATGTATCTATATATATATATCACATGCAGATTTGGAGAAGGCAGCACGTGCCTGACAGCTTGTCTGGTTTTCCCAACTATATTAGTTGGTCTAATAAAAGATATTACATCTACCTCCAGCTTTGCTTTGCTCAGAGCAGCGTGGCCGCAGTAGGACTGCCGCGATGTGTGCTTAGGCAATGTATTTTATAGAAATCATAAAAACGTGCACTCCTGCCTGCCTTTATACAGTCTGCTTTACATTACGAACAAAAAGCAAACGCGACGAGAGTCGGCACAGAAGATGGGATCCTAACGCAGGGTACAGTGACATACAATCACGGCAAAGGCATCATGAAACTGGGAAGGAAATCGCAGCCCCTGGGACTGTGAAGCCACTGCTCCGTTAGAATATTTTTTCTTATGAGTCAGGCCCTAAAAAATTAGATTAGTTTAAAGGTCATGAGATTTTAGGAAAATAATCGGAGCTGGTATCTCCATAATGGCATTTTGGATTTTAAGTGTTTAGGACACATTTAGGCTGTCCTTTTCAGCTGGCTCCTGCAGACAGGAGGGCTTAAAAATTACTGGATTTGAAGCACTAATCACCTGCCCCCAGTAGCTGGGGCTTCACAAACGTAACAGATTTGTGTTGAAGTCATGTGAGCTGAGAGCAACACGTGCCTTCCTCCTGTGGAGCTGAATGTTTCTTAGAAACGCCTGGGGATTTACACCAAAGTAAAGCCCATCTCCTCTTGTACCACATGGATGGGATTTTTCCTGGGGAGGAGAACATTTTGGGAGCAAAAAGGGCAGATGCTGATTTGGGAATGGGGGTGTGTAGCGCTGCTGGTCCAGGGAACCACTATGCCTGTTCATACCAGGTCAGGATCTGTCCCTGTCCATGCAGTAGAACTAACCAGCACTTGACACTGATGTCAAGATGAAAAAACACTTATCAACCCACCCTGAAAGGGAATGCAAAGGCCACGGCTGCGGCCACAGCACCCTTCTGTCCCAGCTCGGTCGCTGCGCGCAGGCTCAGCTGCACAAGCGAGTGCGCTGGGGTTGGGGGGCACTTTCTCCACTCCCTGCCTGTTTGCTTTGGGCAGAAAGACAAGCAGGCAAGTTCTTGCTGTGTGCAGGGTTGGAGAGGTCCGAGGGGACGAGTGTGACCACGATGGTTGAGTGTGGACACTGACAGGGTCATGTTTTGCCTTTGCCCAGGAAGTCGATGTCATCAGGTCATGCCAGGAGAGGATGCAGCAGTGCCTGGATACGGCGAAAGCCCAGCTCGCGTAAGGAGGAGCTCCTTATCTCATGCCGTAGGGCTGATGTGCATTTGCAGTTGTGATGTCAACCCCCAGCAGACCCCCACCTCTACCCGCACCCCGCAGGTGGAAAACCCATGCAGGCTCCATGGGAAGCGGGCAGTGATGCTCGTGGGAGGACATAGCTGCCTGGGCAGGAGCTGCAGGGAAGCGGGATGGGGAGGAAGCCGTTCCACCCATACATCTCCACCGATGGCTGTTGCTTGTGTGTTGAAGGTCCAACAGGGTGGCCCAGCATGAGCTGGAGAGGGACCTGGTCAACAAGCAGGCGGCCCACCGCATCGACGACAAGTGCCACCACCTGAGGAACACCTCCGATGGCATCAGCTACTACCGAGGGGTGGAGCGGGTCGATGCCACGTGAGTGCACGCCGGGCGGCACGTGAGCACTGAGCCTTCCCCGGGATGCACGGTGCCTCTCCCTGGCAGGGAGCTGGTTGTCCCCAGCCCACTCTAAAGGCGTGTGTCCCTGCATGGCACATCCATCCTGCCTGGAGACGCCCACCTCGGAGGGGCCATTTCTCTCCGCTCACCATAAAGGTAGCACAACTCTCTGCTTTCAGCTGGATGCCGAACATCCAGAGGGTGAAAACAAGTCCCACCAAATTAAACATTATATCAGAGTTCAAAGATCAGCCTGAAAATGAATTCAGTTCAGCACCTCTGCACAGCTCATTAAGTTTATGCATATTTTCAACGATGTGTCAGTGCTCGCCTGAGTGCTCTTCATTGACATAAAGTCTGAGGGGTTCACCCCAGCATGGAGAGGGCCTGTCAGGGAGCCGAAATGACACAGAAGATAAAGAAATAGAGAGCATGGTCCTGGGATAGAGTTCAGCTGCTTTCGGGTGTCAGGAATTCAGCTCGGGGTCTACAGTAAATGAATGGTGACCTAAACCAGCTCTCGCAGAGATATGCCCTAAGTGGCAAAGGGCTAAGGGAATAAATCTGCTTCTCACACAGACGCATGCAGTTTATGGAGGGGCATAGATTGATTCAATTTTTCTAACGTTTGAATAATTATTCACAGTAGAGCTCAGACATATTTAGACAGGCAAATGAATTGCAAAGGATTGATGCTAAAATTCAGAGGGGGGTAAAATGTGCCGAGGATCAGCATGTTTTAAATGGAGCTTATGTGGTATTTAAGTCTTTTGTTGACCTTGTTCTGGACTACTGCACAGGCGTGAACTTCATCCTGAATGCACACATAGGGAATCGAATATTATCTAATGCTCGTTCAGTTTAGTATGAAACTGAGATAAGTTATGAGCAAAATGAATTGACTGCAATCTGTGCGTTGTCATGAAGCTGTGAATCACTTGGCACTTAAATGCCTCAAACGTGTAAATGTGGGGTCTGATTAAAATCTCTATTTTTTCTGGGTAAATCTTTTGTTCGTCTGAGCTTTCATAAGTATCATAGTTGTCTTCATGAACATGTCTTCATTTGATAAGCATTACTGAACAAAGGGTGTCCAGATGTTTCACTTTCATGTGGTCAAATTAAGAGCGTAGATTCCCATTAAGGCTGTGCTTAATCCACGCTGCTCCCCGGCAGGGGCCATGCCTGCCCACGTCCATCTTCAGCAGCACGGGCTTACCGAGGGCCTCTCCTTTCTCCCCCGCAGGATCTCGGTGCCGGAGTCGTGGGCCAAGTTCACGGACGACAACATCCTCTGCTCCCAGAGCGAACGGGCGGCCTCCGCCAAGCTGCGGGACAACATCGAAAACCTGCTGGTGGTGACGGCCAACGAGATGTGGCGCCAGTTCAACGGGGTGAACGTCGCCTTCACCAACCGCATCGCCGAGACAGCCGACGCCAAGAGCAAGATTCAGACCCACCTGGCCAAGGTAGCCCGACCCCCTCCCTTTCGGTGTGACGCTGTCACTTCCCCGTGACACCTCCGCAGTGGGACCCTCCATGCAGACCTGGCCCAAGCAGAAGAACGGTCACCGCAAGAAGCTGGTTATAGTATAATTTTCTGTTTGAAACTCAAAGCACTTGGGACTTTCTTCTTGGAGCAGGATGAGTTGGCGCTGAAATTTCATCTCAAGGGATACTGTGTTTTGCTAGTGCCGTCCCAGCTGACAGCCTGGCAGCGCAGGGATTTCCAGCAGAAAACGCCAATGCTGGTTGCATCTCCTGGTAGTTACTTCAGAAGCGCTGGCTGCCCTGCAGAAAGTCTTTGCTGGGCCTCTGCTGGGGTGCCTGGCGGGGAGTTTGCAGGCTCGCTTCTCCTCCAAGGACATGCTTTCAGTCTCAGTGCTCTGTGTTTGCTGCACGTATGGTATCCGTGTGTTTGCCCTGCCAAGCAGAGATCAGTGACGGGCACCTGGCTTGGACTGGAGGGTCTCATGGAAAGCTTCCTGAAGAGTGCTCGACACAGTATTGATTAAGTGAGCGGAGACTGGGCTTGCAGCACTGCGGGCTGATGCCACATCCTTAAATGAGGATCCATTAAAAACCTTCTCTCTATTAGTTGCTATTGACGGATGATCAGTTCCTGCAAGCAGTAATTTTGGGAAGCTTGTAATTCAATAGATCCGTCGCTGCTCCAAAACCTCCTCTGATGTGAGAGCAACAGCAAAGGGAGGCTTTTCCCTGAAGAGAAATTGCCGCTGGATCTGTGCCTTGACATGTGGCAGAGTGACAGTGGTCTGAGCCCAGGGTCTGCTTATTAAACTTGTTTTTTTCTGCAGACAGACAGGAGAAAAGGGAAATGATGTGGTCACTTGAGAATATATTTTTTTAATTTACGCGTGTGTTTCTTTTTCACACCAGACACTGCAGGAAATCTTCCAGATCGAGATGAACATAGAAGCCATCCGAAAAGCCATTAGGGACAAAGGGCCTCCATTAAAAGTGGCTCAGACCCGGCTGGACGAGCGCACGCGGAGACCAAACGTGGAGCTGTGCCGGGACACTGCCCAGCTCCGGTAAGGCAGGAGCGCAGGGCCCGCAGGGTCCTCGAGGAGTCACGGGTGGTAGCACTCAGGAGCATCACTGGATGACAAAATTAATCTTTTTTTTTTTTTTTTCCCCTAAATAGTCCTTCCATAAGTGCGCTGATATAATCAAAAGCAATGAGCAGGTATCCCAGCCTTTGGGTGCTGGGAGAGCTCTGCACCCACGAAGGGGGCTGTACACTGTGGCCGGGTACAGCCCGATGCCACCCCATGAGGGGCTGGATTTTTCCCACTTGGGTAAACCTCGTCTTCTCTCCTGCCTGTTTCCCGGCGGTTGGGTGTGCTGTTTTTATGGATAAGGCCTTTACTCTCCGACAGGCTCGTGTTGAGAGCACTTAGCTCCTTCCTTTTTGGTAACTGCAAGAAAAGGTGCGCCATATGGAGAAGCAGTAAGGGCTGTCCTCTCCTCCCCTCCCCTGGGGACACTGTAAATCCTTTCCAAGGACATAGTGAGCTCTTTGGGATTGCACCCCAAGGGGCTGTGGAGGAGCAGGCTGCCCTGAGTGCCCAGCAGCACCCCCTGCGAGGCACCCCGCACTTCACACCTCCTCCTGGGAGCCCTCTGGGCATGACTCCATGTGAAGCCTTTTAAAAGCAATTTAAACCCAGCCCCAGAACCTGTTTAGCATCTCGCACGCCATTGTTTTTTCCATCCTCCACTTGTTTCACATTCACTTTCAGCCTCTCCCAGCTGTCCTGTTTTGCTGTGTGTGCATCCGTGGGTGTGGGGAGGACCCCTGCACGGGGAAATCCAGGAGGGTGAACCAACAAACCCGCAAAACCAAACGGGAACTTGAAACCACAGTTGCTCATCCCTCTTCTCAGTGGCACGAGATGCTCTGGGATATGCGGCTGCGCATTGCCGAAGCCTTAGAGCAGACTTAAGCATGCCTCCCCGCTGAGGTCCGGAGGAGCTCTGCCCTCAGCTTTCCCATGCATCTGCCAGAAACGGGGGGTCCAAGTTAGTCTGAGCACGCTGAAGGGGGAAATCCTGTGCCCAAAAGGCCCGTCAGCAACGCCATGCTAGAAACCACCCCCGTGATGGGACTGTTAATGGGGGTTTCTTGCTGTTTTCCAGCCTTGTCAACGAGGTCCACGAAATCGATGAGATGATCCAGAGCCTTCAGCAGCGGCTGAGGGACGCTGAGGACACGCTGCAAATGCTGGTTCGTGCCAAGTCGGTCTTGGAACATGACCTGGCCGTCAAAGCCAACTCGCTCTTCATCGACCAGGAGAAGTGCATGGGGATGCGCAAGACCTTTCCCAGCACCGTGCGGCTGGTGGGTTACGTTTAGGCTGGGCTCAGCTGAACTCACGGTATCTGTTGCGGGAGGTACTCCCAGTTTTGCTTGGATGCATTCCCAGTTTTGCTAAGATGCTTTGAAAATACACGATTAGACTTTCAGTTCCTGACGAAAGCCCTGAGTAGAAATTAAACGATCACTTTGTGTGTAACATGGTCTACCAGGATTTTTTTTTTCTCCTTTTTTTTTTCTCTTTCCACTGCTCTTTCACAGTGTGCCAGAGAGTAGCTGAAAATACCTCGTGTGCGACTAAGAGTAAATCCACCCATGGGGATTCATTCCTACCCTTCTAATCTGTGATTTTAGGAGAAAAACTGTCGTGTCTTCCTCCTTTTGAGTCTGTCTGATGTGGAAAAGCACAAGGGGAAGTAAAGTCAGTTGTTAGAGTAATTAGCTGTTGAAATCCATAATGTATTTTTAATGGTGCAGCAGAAGAAACACAAACTAACCCGTAAAGCCTTGCAGCGTGTTCTGTTCCTAAATAGAAAAACTTGCATTTTAAGCTGATTTCTAATGATAATTTTCTTGCTTTTGAAAAATTTTAAATGTCATCTAAAATGTCAGTGCTGGGGTCTTAAAACAAGGAAGTACTTTCGACTAGCTAATTGAAGAAAATGCTGTGGTTTTAATTTTGGTGAGTATGGATTGGTTCCTAATTTAACCTCTTGCATGTAGTTTGTTGGTGGAAGTACCAAAGCACTTTGAAGATAAAGAAACGAATCGGTCCTTAAGTCAGCCACCCTGACTGCCATGGTACCTGCTCTCTTGCTGTAAATCAGACCTATTTTACCAAGTATTTGAATTTTCAGAGGGATAATTCTTTAATCAATCTGAGGTTCAGTATGAAAGTCTCTTTGCAAATTGTCTCCTTAGACTCGTGTGTCACTTAGACACTCTTGAATCTTTTAACCTAAGCAGAGTTGAGCTCAGCCTAAAGCCTGCAGGCACCAAGATCCCAAAGGAGGAGAAGCTCAAGTCCCTTCTCCTCCCTCGGGAATCCAGGGCATGGACCTCTTGGCCCAGGGTGGGGGCTCTCGGGAGCTGTGAGCATCGTTTCTTGTCTCGCGTCCCCAGGTGACTCCACCTCAAAGCACGGGTCCAGACAGACCTGCCTGCCCTCCCCGCTCTCCCAGGGGCAGCCCCCGAGAGCTGTAACCTGCGCCGAGGTCCTGCCCTGGTCTCAGCATCTTGGCAGGATCTCTCTTCACAGCAGCAGCCCTGAACAGGAAGCAATTGTCTTTTTAACCTTTTTTTTTTTTTTACTAGCACTTTTGTTTCATGGAGACTAAAAATAGGTTTCCTCTACTTTGTGTGTATCCTGGAGCCAGAGCCCGTCGGAGACAGCAGCCGCTGTTTCTAAAGAGAATATACAACTGTAAGCAGGAAAAACTGTCCAGCTCATCACACCTTCCCTTTCTCCACCTATCTCCCTCCCCAAAATAAGTCGATGGCATGCTGAACTCATAGGGACTTCCAGTTTTTGTTAGCATCCTCGCTAGCCTTCGTGCTGCTTTGTGCTGTTGCTCTCCCCGTGTTCCTTTACTGAAGACTTTCACAAACCCTGGTGATTTTGGCTGCTCTGCTGTTTTGAAGCCCCGCTCCAGATGGCTGGTTTTCAGGCAGAGCTGCCTGTTTTCTTTTTTGAGAGATGGGCACCGTGAATTTGTCCCCAGCTGAGCACTGGGAAGTGGAGGCACCCATAGTCCCTTTCTGAAAGGCTCATGCTTTTAAGTAACTTGAGCGAAGCCCTGGCATCAGTGACAGCTTCACATTCATTTCACTCCCACCTTCATTTTTGAGTCACATAAAAAAAACTATCTGAGCTCCATTTTGCTATGAGGGCATGCTGATAACGGTCAGCACTCAAAGTCTCCTATTTTCTCCAATTTTGCTTTCAGAGCGCCGCGAACACTCATCTTTCCCACTAGCCCAACTCCTTTAAGGCTTTCTCCTAATTGACAGTGTTTATGTGGTGTCGCAATTATCCGACTCTAAATTTTATCTTGCCGTCCTACCCTCTCGTTGCTTCTTTACACAATATTGGCAATTCATTTCTTTCCTCCATTTGAGCCATGACCAGAGGAATTTCAGTTGCAGCTTCTCTAATTTCTTTCAAAATACTTTCCGCTTTCCTGCAGCAGATTTCCCAGACATTAGAGAATTGCCAGGTCCCTTTGGGGTTTCATTCTCTCCACACCAGTTTTCCCTAAGTCGACAATATTGATGTTACTTCTGCTGGTAGCTGATACTCTAAAATCCCCCCCAAGCAGTTTGATCGTCTAATCCTATGTGTGCTTCAGTTTAAGTCTTTCCCCCCCCTCTGCTGGTAGCTGATACTCTAAAATCCCCCCCAAGCAGTTTGATCGTCTAATCCTATGTGTGCTTCAGTTTAAGTCCCGTCCCCCCCCCCTCCAGTGTGTCCTATGCACATTCCATGACGGGAGCCAGCCCTGCCACAAAACTCCTGTAAAAAGGGTCTCTGGGGAGAGAGTTTTGGGTGACGTTCCAATAGACGCGTGGCTTGTGGCAGGGTCTCCTGCACAGAGATGGATTTGCCTCCCGTGACTGAGCTGCTGGTGAGTAAAGCTGCTCGGTTCAACCGCTGCAGGGTTGGTTTTGGGGTTGCAGCCGAGCAGTCTCTCTCTTTGATGTATACCAGGGGCATTAAACAACTGTCCTGCCTTCCTGCTTCTGATGTGCGAGATGCCTTTGCTTTCGTACCCTTAAAAGATTTGCTTTCACAGATCAGTTCTAAATAGCGTCCCCATCTGCCTCAGCTGCCTGATGTGACGTTTCCTTTCTTTAAATGCCTTCAGTCTGAAGAACGATGTGCCTGCTTTTATTGCTGTTTATTGCTGGTTTATTGTTGGCTTTATCAGCCAAGTTGCTGAGAAAGTTTGTGGAAATTCCTTTGCATCCCACAGCCATATTCCCACCCTCCTGCATCATTCCAATAAACCCTGCAGAGCCGGGTTTGTAAACTAATTGTTTACTGGCTGGAGGAAAGAAAATAAATTAATAAAACCAGGACAGCGTTGCTTCATGCAAGCTAAGCTTCGTGTCAGTCCAGGATCCAGCTGAACAGTCAAGGCCAGTCTGTCAAGAAGCTATTCAGAAAGGAGGCTTGGGTGCTTTTGTTGTCTAAGAAAAGAAAAATCGTTGAATGTCCTGGAGGAGTCTGATATGAATTTGGGTGAAATGAAAGCTTGCCAAAAAACATGCTAACAGTATATTGCATAACTAATGCAGATTATTATGCTCGAGGGAGAGAGAATTCCCAAAACAGCATCAGCAGTCAGAAAAAAACCCAAACTCATTGTTATTATGGGGGAAAAAAAAAAAAGAGAAGACTTTGGCAAAATGCTAAGGAAAAATTGGGCAGTGTAGGATCATAGGAATGGCTGTGCTGGCTCGGACCAAGGTCCAGCAAGCCCCAGATTCAGCCTCTGACAGAGTCAACGGGAGATACTTAGATAAAAGCACCAGAACAAGGCAAGCACCCTGTGATACTTTCCCAGTCTACTTTCCCAGCTTCCAGCAATTAGTATCTCAAGGACTTCCTGAGCTGACAGGGCTGTCCTTGAATTTAATATCCCCCGATGGATTTGTTTCACATGATCTTGTTCCAGTTGTTCTTTGAGCCCGTGCAGACTTGCAGCATCCACTGTGTCCCTCAGCAGGGGGCTGCGGGGGACAAGAGCATCATCGTGCTCAGAGCACCGGCGGTCACTTTCGGGACCCTGGAGGAGACGAAAAAGGGGCCAGACTTAGGACTGCTGAAGCCAAAAGTCTAAAACTCAATAGCTCGGGAAAAAAGGTAGCTCAAAGCTGTTTCAGATCTGCATCCTCTGTAGGTTCCACACAGGAGCTCGCAGAGGGTTGGCTCCATTTCGATGCTGTCAGCATGCAGGAGATGAGCACGAATCACAATTTCTGAAAGTATCTGAGTATGTCCTGAGTCAAGTCCCAGCTGGGACCCTTGGTTGGTTTTTTTGGCTTTTGGAATCAGTGGGTAAATTTTGGTTTCATTGAAGCCAGTGGGATTTTTCTCCAGCCTGTCTCTATCAGTGATGACAACTGGCTTGGAGTTGGAAGTAAAAAGCTGGATGAAGTTGGTTTTTGGGCATGAATGCAGACAGGACTAAAATATTTTATAAATTCTTCTTGGTTTGGTGGAAGACAAATGTCAGGAAAAGTAAGTAAATGTCTCCAAGATGTATTAGACCTCTTGTTTTAGAAGTTTGCTGAATTTAAATGTCTCCCCTTCCATTTTTTTCTGCTTGAAATGGCTTTTCAGATAGCCACTCCACCCATTTTATCAGAAAAAGTAAAAACCACTCTCTCAGTGCGTTTTGATCCAAACAGCATTTTGCACTGGAGAAAAGGCCCGTTCCTCTCGCAGCCCTGCCGTGGGGTAGCCGTGTGGCTCAGTAACCCGCAGCGGCACCCCTTCCCGGGGCACGGCGCCCGCCGCCTCCCCGGCCGCCTGGCTGAGACCCAGCCGCGCTCGGTGCACAGCTCCGTGTGCTGGGGAAAGGGCAAGATCCTGGCAGCCCTCTGAGCCCCGCTCTTGCTGCCAGCTGGGGACGTGCTCTCAAGGTGGAGAGCCTTCCCCCAGCCCTTCAGCTGGAGATACTTATTTAGATAGTTATTTCTCTCTGTGTATACGTATTTTTTTATATATATATATATATGTGTGTTGTTTGGGAGAGCACTATAGGTTCTCCTTAAAATGCAAGTCGAACCTCCTTTTCCTAGTTGCACAGTTGTTTGAAAACAGGATTTTTTCCCCCATTGTTCTGTTCCCAGCCCCACGTGAGCCGCGGCTCGCTGATGGCAGTGCAGATTTCTGCCCCTTCCCCTTTGCATTTCAAACCCTCCGTTGCTAATGGCCTTAATCACCAGGGCAGGGAACAGGAAGCGAGTCCCTAAAATCGTGATGACTGAGTGAAGTCTTGGGGTTAAACAAGTTCATCCACCAGAAGACATACAGAGAAAATCTTGTCTTTTTGTGTAGTTTGAAAATGCTTGTTTTGAGAGTGGTTTCATTCACCTGGCCTGGGGAAGGGGATGGTGTACGTGTACGCTGGACCGATGGCAGCAGAGCCTGTGATGTGCTGGTTCAGGTGATGCTGCAGACACAGTTAAACGAGGCTTAGACCCTTTTCAGCGAAGTCCTCGGTCTGTCACTGCCTTGTCAGATTAGCATCTGAGCCCCTTACAGTGATCTAAAAACCACTTTCCCTCCTAAATTCTCATTATTTTATTCTAGAAATTCAAGCTGAAGCATTGTAAGAATTTAAAGTGATCCCACGGAATGGATTCAAAGTGAGAAATCCACATTTTTTTTTACCCAGTGTTTATACAACCTGTCAATCTTACAGTATTCCCAGCACAGCCTGTGGCGAATCTTGTTTGTACACAAAACATTTTTCAAATTTATTGTGGCGCCTGCTTGTATTTAGGCGGTGACCGCTGCTAGCCACAC